>NC_080589.1:17119335-17424585 GCF_029962835.1 Magnolia sinica | reverse complement strand
TCCGATAATATGTTTATTTTTTGGTCTAGGAACTAAGTACCAAACATCATTTCTAACAAATTGATTAAGCTCCTTTTGCATCGCAACTATCCAATTTTCGTCAGTAAGAGCTTCTTTTACTTTAGCCGATTCTATTTGGGATGTAAAGCACACGTAGTTACACACATCTTCTAGTTGTTTACGAGTGCGTACACTAGTGAGAGGGTTGTCAGGAATTTGATTAGTTGGATAGTCTTTAACAGTTCTCAGTTCAGAGTTATTTTGACTTGCTGAAGAATCTGGTTTATCAATTAGAAATACTTTATCATTATCTGAACTTGAGACAGGTGTATTCAAGTGATCATCAATAATCACATTAATAAATTCTTGAATTACACCGGTTCTCTTATTAAGAACCCGATATGCTTGACTATTTAGAGCATACCCTAAAAATATCCCTTCATCACTTTTGGTGTCAAACATACCTAGATTTTCTTGGTCACATAAAATGTAGCACTTGCTGCCAAAAACTCAAAAGTATTTGATAGTAAGCTTCTTATCAAAGCACAATTCATAAGCTGTTTTACAGTTTGATTTTCTGGTATAAACACGGTTAATTATAAACATGTAGTATTTATGGCTTTGGCCCAAAGATTTTTAGGGAGCTTCATACTGTTTAACATTACATTTGTCATTTCTTGAAACACTATATTTTTTCTTTCTACTATGCTATTTTGTTGTGGTGTTTTAGGCACAGAATTCATGTGATATTCCCTGATCACTGCAAAACTTCTCAAAACCGCTATTCAAAAATTCTGATCCATGATCGCTACAGATCTTACAGACTTGAGTCTCTTTTTCAGTTTGGATACGTCTAAGTACCCTTTTAACTTCATCGAGAGTTTCTGATTTGTTTCTTAAGAAGACTACCCAAGTATATCTGGTAAAGTCATCAACAATTACCAAAATATACTTTTTGTCACCTCGACTCTTCGTTCTAGTTGGTCCAATAAGATCCATATGGAGAAGTTAGAGCGGTTTAGATGTGGCATTGAAGTACACTTTTTTGTGAGAACTCTTAGTTTGCTTGCCAATCTGGCATTCACCACATATTTTATCTATTTTTATATTTTGGGTAGGCCTCTTACGAACTCTCTTTTGCTCAATCTATACAAGTTACGGTAGTGTACATGTCCAATGCGTTTATGCCATAACTCGGTCTTATCGGTATGGATCATATAACACGATAAATTAGATGAGCTAGAGTCACTTACAATATAGCAGTTTTTAGAAGTTCTTCGACTAGTTAATATTACAGAACCCTTTTTATTTAAAATTTCACACCCTAGGCTAGAAAATTTTATGTTATGATTTTTATCGCATATTTGAGAAATATTTAATAAGTTGTGTTTTAAACCTTCTACATATAAAACATTCTCAAATAAATGGAGGTTAGAAAGTTGAACTGTACCTTGGCTAATAATCTTGCAGTTACTACCATCACCAAATGTGACTGAACCGTCAGTCATGTCTTTAAGATTGGTGAACAGACCTTTGTCACCAGTCATGTACCTGGAGCATCCACTGTCTAGGTACCACTTTGAATGGTTTGAAGCTTTGAAAATCGTGTGGGCAACCAAGCAAGTAACCTTAATAACCCATTTCATTACAGTTTTGGGTTTAGGAGTATAGTTGGTCTTCTTGTATTTGTAGTTGATATAACACTGACCCTTTGAGTTAGATTTTAAGAGCTCCTTAAATAAATCAACAATTTTCTCAGCTAAAGGATTACGATTCTAATTTTTGTACTTGATATGGTTACTTTTAGGATTTAAGGATTGAAAAGTTTTCACATTTTTAGAAAAATTTTGATTTGAACTTTTTTCTTTTGAGTTTGAAGACTCTCCTTTCACAAACTTAGGAGGAGTATTCTTATGTTTGGGAGGAATATTTTTGTCGTAGCCCAAACCGGATCGGTTGCCACATTTTCTGGATTCGAATAATCGTTTTTCTAACTTAGGATCACCTTGGGCATACCTCCATGTATCCTTTAAACTCAAAAGAGAGGAGACTTCAAGTTTTAGTTTTTCATTTTCAAATTTTAGATTTTCAATAAGGGATGTTTTGAAATCTAAATCGTATTTAGTTTTTTCAAAAGAATCTGAAATGTGGGATTTTTCTAAAATAAGAGTATCAAAATTTTCTTTAAGTTTCGAAAACTTTTCTTTCTAAAGTTTTAGTATTACCGTAATTTTACAACTCTCCTTGTAAAGGGCATTATACGCATCTTGAAGATCTTCTTCATTTTAATGACACTATTCATATTTTCTTCACTATTTGTATCATCATGATCTGAAAAAGTGAACTTGGCTAGAGTCATAAGGGCTTTAACTTCATTACCCGACTCGGTTTTAGAATCTTCTGATTCAGAAGAGGCTTCAGAGTCAGAAGATTCATCCTAAGTAGCCAACATACCTTTCTTTTTAGGTTTATCCTTTTTAGGACACTTGTTCACTAAATGCCCATATTCATGACAGTTGTAACATTGACTATCTTTTAAAGATTTCCAAATTTTAGAGTTAGATCTTTTCTTATCATTAGATTTTTGAAAATCAACCCTCTTTTTACTTTTGAAAATCTTATAACATTTTTTAGCTAAAAGGGCCATATCATCTTCAGAATTTTCTAAATCAAAATTACTATTTTCTTTAGAAATACAATTAGAAGATTTAAGGGCGATGGATTTACCTTTAAGAGCTTTAAAGTTTAACTCATAGGTCTGTAATGACCCAACTAATTCTTCTATTCTCATATTGTCTGTATCACGAAGTTCTTGGATCGCAGTCACCTTTAAATTGAACCGTTCAGGTAGTGAGCGTAATATCATTGCACAAACTTTGCTTTCTGGGATTTTATCATCGAGACTCCACATAGAGTTAACAATGTCATTCAATCTAGTATAAAAGTCCATGAATGTTTCACCTTCTTCTATACGTATTTCCTCAAATTTGGTTGTGAGGATTTGGACTTTAGATTTCTCGATGATTATTATTCCCTCATGTGTCATTTCTAAAATATCTCAGGCTTGCTTTACAGTATCATAGGATATAATTCTTTTGAATTCATCCGGTGATAGTGCGCAAGTTATGACATTTAAAGCCTTTGCATTGGTACTACTCTCATTTTTCTGAAGAGTGGTCTAAGTAAAATAAGGTGTAACTTTCATTTATTTGGATCCAAAGATACCAGTTACTTCAGTGGTAGGAGGGGTCCATTCAGTCACTGTGGCTTGCCACACGCTCTCATCCATGGATTTTAGAAAAATCCTCATTCTGGCTTTCCAATAGGCATAATTGGAGCCATCAAATGGTGGAGGCCTAATAACTGAGAGACTATCAAAATTTGACATCTCAAATAGCTCAGATCGATTAGCTCAGGAAATAAATCTAATAAGAATAATTAAAAGTGAGCTATTAGGCTCTGATACCACTTGAAAAGGTCAAGCTATATGTCCTAGAGGGGAGGGGAGTAAATAGGACTATGCCAAATTAAAAAATAACAGCGAAATTTAAATAAATTAAATACAGATAGTAATAAACAATCCCACAATGCTGAATTTAAAGACAACCTCAAATGAATGAGTATTGAGAGGTTAATACAGATGTTGTTTTAAGGACAACCTTACACCATAAAAACCAAGGGTTTATGGCAAGACAACCTTACTAGAACGGTTTGTATATCAAAAACTCAAATTGATGTAGAGGAATAAAGAAATAAATAGCAACGAATGAAATCTATGCTATTACAACATTCCCGCACTTTTTTAAAAGAAATTACAACATTCATCACAATGCAAAAAGAAAAATTACAATCATCCACAAAAAGAAATAAACAATCAATCCACAAGACTAGAAATTATAGTGGTTCGCTTGTGTGTACACCAACTGTTTAGAAAAACAGCCACACAACTACTCCACTCCTAATATCCTCACACAGTGGATATTACCGTTCACTATGAAAATAAGTTTTTCCAGGTTCGCCTAAAACCCTCACAATTGTGTCTTTCAAGTGGACTTACACAATTCAAAAACCCCATACTCTGAGTTTTCTAGATCACCTTAGACAAACCAAGACAGAGAGATTTTTCTGGCTCAATCTTAATGAAACCAAAATACAAAAATTTACAATAATGTAAAATACCTGGATATTCTCTTTTTGACGAAGCCCGGAAGAACCAAATCAGAGTAGAATTTCAACGTAGAAGTTTAATGTCCAAACTCACTTATGAAATGGTTCTAGGTTCTAAATTGATTTTAAATTAAATTAAATTGGGCTAGCTCTATTTGATTTTGATTCCAAGAAAAGGGCAAGACTCAATCCCTTCTTCAAATGTGATTAGATTAAATAATACAAAATCAAATATAATAAAGCTAAATTAAGAAAATATTAAATGAGCACAATATAGCTTAAAAAGATGACTAACTTATCTCTCAGAGTGGCGTATTGATTTAGCTTGAATTGACTTACCAAACTCTAAAATTCATGCTTTATTTATAGGTGAAGAAATCATGTTCACGACTGGTCTTGAGGATACCACGACTAGTCGTAGGACCAACAGATTTTTGAAATCTTGAGTGTGATAAGAGAAAGTCGTTCCATGACTGGTCGTAGGCCTTGCACGACTGGTCGAGGGACCTCCACGACTGGTCATGTGGAACCAGATTTAGTTGCTGGACTTTGAGTCGAGGCTGCAGGACTGGTCGAGAACGAGTCGAGCACTGTTCACATGACCGGTCGAGCAGTCTCCATGACTGGTCAAGGCTTAACAAAAAATTCTGAAAATTTGCAACAAACTTAGGACTGTCGAGAAATTTCTTGGACTGGTTGAGCCAGTGCTAGGACTAGTCGAACAAAGTCCAAGACTAGTCGAGAAACAGTCTATTCACTTATAAAATGAGCCAATTGAATTATGTATTCAAAATGACCTATGGTTAATCTAGGGTCATTCATACCTTATACATGATGTATAAATATTGAAACTTCTTTTTCTTCAGTTGATAGTCGTTCTTTGAAGTTCGCAAAGCTTGAGATCTTGTTATAAGATGAAGCTTGAACTTGAGTCTCTTGAAGCTTGAAATTGACTAACGTTGAAGCTTGAACTTGAGTATCAAAATCTAGGATCGTTGTCTTGACTTGTACGAAGCTTTGAAAATCCTGAACTCTTGAAGCTTGAAAGCTTGAATCCATAATTGATGATGTACATGAACATGAACAAGTAATCTTGCCTTTGAAGATTTTGAACTAAACACCCTTGTCCTTGAGAGATGCACAGACTTCATTATGTAGATGAGTTACACAAGATACAGATTCCAAGAGAGGTTTTGGCACTACAAAATTTGATAATTATAGGAACTAAAAACCATGACACTTACAACTATTAACGAAGCTAACCGAACAAAAGATCACGAATTTCATTTGGAAAAATATTGTATGTAGGTTCAGGGTACCTCGAACTATTGTCTCTGATAATGAGAAACAGTTTGACAACAAGCAATATCAAGAGATGTGCAAGAACCTTTGGATTCGCAGCATTTACTCATCACCACGACACGACATCCGTAAGCAAACAGGCAAGTCAAGGCAGTCAACAAGATCATCAAACATCACCTCCGAACTAAGCTCGAGAGCGCCAAGGGAGCTTGGGCCGAGGAACTTCCCAAAGTTCTATGGGCTTACCGAACTATTGCACGGACAGCTACTGGAGAAATCCTATACTCCCTAACATACGGAGCGGAGGCAGTTACCCCCGTAGAGATCGGATTACATACTGCTCGAACGAGCTCGTTCGATGAATAGGCCAATAACGAGCTTATGCCCCTCAGTCTCGAACTCTTGGAAGAGAAAAGGGAGCAAGCTCGGCTTCGAACCATTATCTGTCAACAGCAAGTATCACAATTTTATAATGCTTGGGTCAAGGTCAGAAGGTTTCAAGTTGAGAATTTGGTTCTCTAAAAGGTATTCCAGAATACAAAGAAGAAGCAGGAGCAGGGACCTTGGGCCTGAACTGGGAAGGGCCCTACGTGGTTTCAAGCACCATCTAACCTGGTACCTACCGACTAGAAGATTTGAACGGCCAATTGCTCCATCACCCATGGAATGCCGAGCATCAAAAGATCTACTTCTCATGAATTGGTCGATATGACCTTTGTTATGTCGCAATTTGTTTTGAAATAAAAAATTCTTTTATATGATCAATGACCAATTTAGATTAGATTTACATCTGATCTCCGTCCGATCTATGTTTGATCTATATCTGAGCAATATCACTTATATGGACTTTATTGAGAAGCAGCGACCAACATCTATTATGTAGATCGCCCTATAACGGCAAAAAGATGGAAACAGATCTTCAAAAGAAAACATTTCCATTGATAAACACCCAAAATGGTCTGATTACATCAACTTTACATTGACTACAAATTCAAGTTTATACATCAGACAATGAATAGAATTCCAAAGAAGGAAAATACAAAAGAAGACGATGTTGAGTGTGCTTAGAGTGCTTGAAGCCTGGACACATGGTATGCTTGAAGTGCTGGAAGCTTAAAAAGGGAGAAAATGCTGCTCTGCAAAATTAACTTCAAGACTCGTGCACCGTCTCAAGGGCCGCCCCAGGAGTTGCTTCATCAGCCGACCCATTAGAACTCAACCCTGGCTCATCAAAAGCTGAGAGGTCGAGTGTAGGGAAGGACATCTTCATATCCTTCATGCACTCGGTATAACCTTGTGAAAGAGGTTATCTCTCTCATCCAAGAATGCTTGGGATGACTCGAACTCATGAACGGCCTCCCTCCGAGCCACGATGATTATGGCCTTGGTCTCCACCTTCAGCTTCTCTAGCTTCACCTCAGTTTCGGTGAGCTGAGCGTCACACTCATCATGCACACGCCGGGCCTCCTCCAGCTGCATTGCCATCGCAGCCTTCTCAGCAGAAGATGCTTCAAGAGCTGTCTTCGCAGTACCAAGCTTAGCATCCAACTGGGCCAGCTTTTGTTCGGCTCCCTCGCCCGATTACACATCCGAGCGAACTTGGCACGTGCCTTCAATACACACAGAGCGAACTATAGAGGAAAGGAAGAAGATGAGTACGAGCAATCTGAAAAGCAGAATCTACTTCGAACGAAATACTTACCCCGAGAAGGGTGGTCGTCACATGTGCGAGGATCGTCTCTATCAGAGAGTCAAACAAGTTGACATGCTCCGCGTCGGACATATGGCGATCCACCTAAGGGAGGATCTCCTCCACAGTCTGATGAAGGTGGCTTCCTTGCCTCTCCCCAGCTTCCGGCCCCTCAGGAGGGTGTGTCTCATCATGAAGTTCGGCAACTCCTTAAGCTTAAGTAAGAGCAAGGAGTCAGGGACGACAATCCCCCCCCCACTCCGGAGGATGTCTCTACCTCCATGCCCTTTCCCTTATCTTTAATGACGACTGGGCAAGAGGGAGCGACCTTCCCCTTAGATTTCAAGGAGGTCTTCTGTCTCTTCTTCTTCGAGACCTCCACCTCATCTCGAGGAGGTGCACGGACCTTGGAAAGAGGGCTGCTGAAGAGTCGGGCCTCAGACATCTCTACACAAATGCGAATACATCAGAAGCATTTTTCAAACAAGATTCGAAGTTTGGAGGTTCAATTGAGGTTCAATTCGGAGTCACAGCTATATCTAAGCCTAACTGGAAGAGTCGCTCTGGTCGGAGAAGCACTCTCCAAGATCTCCTCTCCTGACTTAGGGCTCGTAGGTCCCTGATTCGAGCTATTGAGCCGCTGTCGAGCAACAGCGGATGTTTAGGGATAGCTGTGGAAAAGGACATGCCGACAGGATTAGATGATGAAGGCTGATCAATGAAAACAAGAATGACCACTACACTGACCTGGCTTAGAGAAAGCTCGAGGGACGAGAGAATGAATCAATTCTGGGTCAGCCGTCTCCCAGCATTCGTATGCCCAGAACCACTTATCCTTTCAGTGCTTATTGGAGGAGGGGGGTCGGTTATGAAGGCCCCGCCGGTATTTCTCCATGAAGAAAAGTAATACCAGCTGGGTTGAAGGGTGTTTAGTTTTACTTGATACAAGTGGAGGAACTCATCCACTGATAGCTCGGGCTACTCTGGCTCAGCCCATAAGACTGCACAGCCGAACAAGTCCCTCCACCCATTCGAAGTTGGTTGTCCCAGAGCTAAACCAAGGTAGGACAGAAGACATTGGGCAATTCCCTAAAGTGAGAGTCACAAGTCGCACTGGAGAGCAACTTGAAAACTTGCAATGGCCCCTTGGGGAGGTCAGTCCGGGAGCTCGTTCGACGATAGAATTCAGATGATCACAGACTTGGGAATGTGATATTTGAGCCTGATCTGGGCTACCTCATCCTCCGTTAGGGTCGAAGGCACCGGTCCCCTCAGACCATCTTTACCCTCAGGCCCCTCAAAATCAACTTAGCCAGGCGCATCACGCGCCTCAGCAACTTGCTCGTTTGCTGGAGACAAGTCTGTTCCCCTGGGCCCAGGCACAACCGGCTCACGCTGAGGGGACAAATCCAATGCCCTAGCAACAGGTGATGGCCTCTGTACCGGAGAGCATTTCGTCGTCCTCCTCGATGCCGATGATCAGAAAGCGGCGTCTGCCATCATTGCTAAGGGCGAAGGTGGGTTCGAAATCACCCTGAGGTGACTGCTCGTCCCACTGTCCTCACCAGAAACCCCCTCCCATGAGCTCATGGAGCTGGACATGGCGGATTTCAATTAAAAACAAAAGGAGGAGGGGGAGAAGAGGCTCACCGGTGACAATAGATGAGATTCCGATCGGATTACGAGGAGCTATGGATGCCGAAAATCGCCTAACAGGGAAGAAAGAAATCGTTCGATAGGGAAGAAAAAGAAACAAGAAGAGGAAATGTGAAAGAGAAGAGCCCTAAGCATTAGGGCTTCCCTTAAATAGTCGGGCCACGTGGCAGACATTTAAGGCTCTCATCAATACCATGTCATACAACGCCTCATCGGCTACCCCAACTCGACACGTGGTGCGACCCAGCGCGCTGCTCGACCCTAATATCGAGTACAACACCACGCGTCATGACCTCGTTGTTCCATCATAAAAAAGATGGCTTGATGCCCCATGTGACCTCGAGCCACAAAACGACACGTCATAATTACGGATTGACAATGCTTCGACTACCGTGTTGGCTGCCATACCTGACATTAATGACAACACGACTCAACCTAGTTCATGCATAACCCGACCTAGCTACGACCAAGTTTACTTTCCGAACTTCCATTCAAAAGTAAAGGGGGCTCACTGTTGGGGGAAAAAATAGATAAATTGATAAGTCGACTTATGGAATGGGCTAACTCTATTGAACCAGCACGGACCTAGTGAAACCCGAGCCTAATAAGGCTTCCATGTCCAAAAGCAGGCCAACCTTCAAGAAGGGTGATGCAAATGCAAGGGCACTCAAAGAGCTTACATACCAGCTCACGCAAAGTGGCTGAGTACCGACCTAACGTATAGGTTGGCCAAAGGATGGTTATGGATCGCCTATAAATCAGCCACATGTCGATTACAGATAGACCACAAATCGGTCATAGACTGGCCATAGATCAGTCACATATTGGTCATGGATCGGCCATAAGTCGGCCATAACACGACCATAGATCGACGGTACCCCTAACAAGGTCAAAAGGTCTTAACACTCAGATGAAGGGAACATGAACCTTCCAGTTCGACTGACGGTCGAAAATGGTGAATGGTGATCTATCGAGCAGGACAATATCACTTGTTTCCAACTCAGCACCCGCTTTGAGATTTGTCCTAAAGCCGAACTATGAATCTGAAGAATCTTCCTAAGTCTCCAAGATCTTTCTAATGCCCCGACTTTTCAGGACCCGAATATATGACCCGTGTCCTAAAAAACCCAAGTGTTAACCTTAAAGGATGGTCAAATTCAAGTGTACATTTTTTTTCTCAATTATTAGAGTAAGCAGATGAGCGTAGTATGGACAAATCGACATAAAAGAAAATTTCATTATCATTCAAATATACAAGAAGCTGCCCATAATGACTTATACAAACTAATGTCTCCAAAATTTACAAATACAAGAATTACATGATACAATACATGAGAAATAGTAGAATGCAAGTAAATTTGAGCCGTAAGACCCCTCAGCTTCTCAAGGTAGATAAAGTCATGCAACCCTGGCACTTGAACCCGGCTCCTTATCAACCCAAACCTGAAAATCACTTAAGCCACCTGTGTTACCTATACAATTAAATTTATTTGATGGATGAGTGGCTAACTTAGTGTAAATTTTCCTCAAGATTTCGCACCGCTGCATTAGGTAAGCATAGTTATAAAGCAAAGTATACAAAATAATACATGATGTAAGTCTTATTAGATGCATGAATGTGTGAATACAATCATTGCCCCGGGGATGCTCATCCGTGCGGACAGTGGGCTTGTCACCCACGCAATCATCGAACCTGAGAAAAATCATCCAGTCGGAACAATACGTACATCACGTACGATATCAATAGATGCTGGTATGTGTCATGTATGCATGATTAGTTAATCCGTTATTAATCCAATTACACTCAGCCAATTTAATTAAGCTCACGGTCACTATGGGGAGCTCTTGGTCCAGCATAGGCCGACGGCTCAGGCATAGTGTCCCATGACCACCATCCCCGACCTATGAGACTACCATCTTAGGATGTTTAATGAAAATCCGTCGACTAGTGGCCAATCATATTACTGTATATGGGGCTTACCATCGCACGGTTGCATAGTATAAAACTTCGAACCCATATAGGAAATATACTAGGACAAAGCCACATAGGACGATATCAAAACAAGCTACATAGGGCAATTATCAAAATAGGCCACATAGGGCGAGTGTCAAAACTATGCGATAAAAGACCATCCTTGAAAACCATTGGACATGACAACCCTGGATGATAGGCCCACATCAATGGTCAATTTAAACCACCATTCAATAACTACTAAGCCGAAGGTCTATTACAATCACAACCAGTCGGGTTACATCCCAAGTATGGGTGTACGTTTATAGGTGAGGGTTTTCCACTAATGTACTAGTTTAAATTCCACAAGCAATCCAAAAATAATCCACAAGCATGAACAAATATACAGGAAGAACATTAAGCATGTAATATAGCAATTCAATTTCCACCAGCTAACACATGTGATTATAAAAGGGAGATATCAATTTTAAATTGAAATACAAACTATAACTTAAGCTAATGGGAAGATGGAAAGCTCAAGGGGAAGAATCATCACCTTATTTGTTGACTTGCCTTCAATCATCGCTAGGGAATGCGCGTTCCCTTAAAGTCAAGTCCTACCATAAATCAGGAACTCGTACGATTAGATCTAAGTCCTACAAACTGCCTAGGGTTTAAGATCATAGCCTAGGGTTATCTTCTAGGGTTTTAGTGTAGACTTTGGGTTTATGTCCTAGGGTTTAGCCCTAGACTTAGATTCTAGGATTTGGATTGTGGTGGGTGCACACTACATTATAATGTTAATTTTAATAACCAGAAATAATTATTAACCTTAATTCATAATCAATATTAGTTAACATAGTGGTAACAATCATTACGATGATAATAAATACTAAGATCTACTATTAAGGATGCTATTTATAAAATACTAGTAATTGATAATTATAATTTTGTGCATAGTAACTAGTTTCAACATAAATAACCTGCTAATGCCTAATCATATACAATATCAGAAATCCTCATAATAAGGGTAATGGTAAATAGTAAAAGGAGCCTAAATAATAGAGAATAAACCTATCAACCATAGTTCTCAACCCGATGAAAGAAAGTGAATCAACTCGAATGGTTCAAATTCAAGTTTTATACACTATATACGGTTAGGATCATAACTCATGGTTTAGGTTACTTAGATTTAGGGTTTTAGTATATAATTAAGACTTCATCCTAGAGTTTTGTTATAGGCTTTAGATTATGGGATTTGGACTCTAATTTGCCTGGCCATTAATGATATTGTTAATGGAATCATTGATGAACAAAATTTATAAAATGAATTAGTTATTAAATTTAGGAATATTACAATGGCTAATATTATATCCATTTATCTAATGACGCCCACTATGAATAATAATACTTATAATTTCCAAAACAATTATTAACATTAACAATGTACTTAATATTAGTTAACGTGACCCTGATAATCATTGTGATGAACAGAAATAGTATGCTCTAACGTCAATAATAATATCTTAAGAATGATGAATAAAATACTAATATTTTAATGATAATAACAATTTATATATATATATATATATATATATATATATATATATATATATATATATATATATATATATATATATATATATATATATATATATATATATATCAATTAATATAAGTATGGACAATTACTAATGGTTAATCATATCTAACTTAAAAATCCTAAAAATGATAATAATAGTAACAATGACAATTGAAATAATACCAATCCGGACAGAAAATGCAGCTCACCTAGTCGACTCGGTTCGAGTCGAGTTAACTCGGCTCAACACATGCCCTCTCTCTCTCTCTCTCTCTCTCTCTCTCTCTCTCTCTCTCTCTCTCTCTTTCTTCTTCTCCTTCCTTCCTTTTTCGCTCCCTGCCTTTCCCTCTGCTGGAGATCCAGCAGTAGCAGCTGGATGCCCGGACCGACTCAGTCCAGTCTCGACTTGGTTCGAGTCAGCAACGTGGTGCAGCTGCACCATCACGACTCCCTCTCTCGTTTTCTCTTCCTCAGTCATTTCTTTCTTTTCTTTCCTTTTCTTCTTTCTTCTCTTTTCTTTTGCTGTCTTTCTTTTCTTCCTTTTTTTTGGTTTTTCTTCAGACCAACACGTCAGCAAAACGCTGAACCAAATCTCACCCTGATTCAGACCCCAGCGAGTTGAGCTCGCTCGACTCGGCAGCGGCTGCAACATGAACAACCGCACACACTCCCTCTTCTTTCCTTCTCCCATTTCCTTCTCGTTCTCTCCCTCTGGTTCGCTGTAACTGTCAGCAGCTCCTGAATCCGACCTGAGCTCGAGTTTTCTTGACTCAGTGCCCACACGCACTCAGTTGAGCTCGGTTCAAGGAGCTGTGTTGGTGCGGTGCAACAGCCACACCAATCTCTTCTTCTCCATTCTCTTCCTCAATTTCCCTAACACCGTGACCCGGTAGCAGGACGACCAGCAACTCGCTGGTGTTTTTCAGCGAGCTGGCACCCCAACTCGGCTTGGTTCGAGCTGCTGCCGCACCGGGCAGACGCTCCACTTCTCCATCTCCCTTCTTGTCTTTCATTTCTCTGCTCCCTTTCTTCTTCCCCTATTATCTCTCCCTTCTACCATGTCTGACAAGCTCAAGACCCAGATTAAGTGAGTCCGAGCGAGTTGGCGGTTTGAAGGAGACGACATGGCCATCAATGGCGAAATCTCGCCCAAACGGTTTTCCTCCATTTTCTTTCTTCCAAACAGCTCTGATGGAATTTATGGAGCTTGGGGAAATTCCGAATCGAAGCTTCAGTTGGGTTTCTTCAATGGGTTAGGAGGGAGGAACTTGCGGCTGATATTTCTCTCCCATTCTATTTCTTATACAACAAACCTACCTTGAAAGGCAAGGATTTTCTCCAGAATGAACGGCTGGGATTGGAAGGGGAGAGGTTTCACGCGGATCGCTGAGCTGGCAATGCAGCAGAATGCTATTTCTGGAAATGTTGTGTTTGTAGGGCTTGCTTGCGGCGAGAATCGTGTGTATGCACACACGTGGAATAGCGTGAAACTTATGGGGTTTTGGTTGCGCGCGGGTCCTCTGTCAGATGGACGGTTTGGATTGTCTTGATGATTCATCCAGATGCCCACCGATCCAACGCACGGACGGTTTCTTTTCAAAAAGCCCGTAGGCGGGAGCTGCGTAAGAAGAGAGGGATTTCTCCCATTTTTAGAAACTGTCCGGTCAAAGGTCTTTTGACCCGACTCTAGCTTTGGTGCACCTCAGTTGTCCGCAGGATGGGTATACATCCTGCATATGGTGGGGTCCACAGTGATGTTTACGTGAAATCCACTCCATCCATTCTCCTTGGAGGCCCAAATTCGGGCCTCAAACTAAAGATCAGGTAGGTCTAAAGTTCGGGTGGGCCATGCCAATGGATTACATTCTATAAACGTCAATCCCTTGTGCTCTCATGGTCAGATTGCCATACTAATAAAAATCAACGGTCTAAAGAGGCCCTACTTCTATACTAGGGGTCTATTGATGGTCATAGTAATGACTAGGAATGTCCAGGTGGCATTTTCTATATATTTTTTCTTACTAAAATATCGTTTAATATTATTGTTAATGTTCATTTTATTTATATATATTTATTTTACTTCACGCCGAATGATCAAGTCCTTAAACGATTTCACTTTGTTTATTTATGGTTAGATTAATCTTAAATTCGAATTATCAAGTGTCCAAGGGTTTGGGTAGCTAAGGAAGGGTCCGTGACAGTCTAATGACGCGACGATCTGGTCTGGTTAAATAGTAGGGTCTCCATGACTCCACGGTTGGATTGATTCTAATTTGGATACCAACGGTCAATAGACTTTAGTATCATTTGTGTGTTCGGGCCTACCCATTCTATGTGTTGATAGTACCATTATTGTTATTAAAATCCTTCCAATGATATTATTCATATTATTATACTACTTATTATATGCATCACTATTATATGTGTATTCCTAAATACTTATTTTGTTTATTTATCTATTTAATTTTTCCTGTAGGATCTGCCTTTAATCAAAGTCATAAATGATTTGAATAGTTCCATATCAAGCCATGTGCACACGCTACTCCAAAGGTTTATGGTTGATTTTATAATCTGATGGTTGATTTAGGAAAGTTGATCATTAGATCGATCATTGAAATGTTGTGGACGACATGATGGTGAAAGATCTCTAGGGAGCCCTATTAGTGTGACCAAGCCATGTGTCAAGGGACAAGATGTCGTGGCCCCATTGATTCATGCTTCAAAGCCTAAGACGCATGGTTAGGTTTTGCCTAATGAAGGTGAATGTTCAATGGACTAGGTTTATGTTACCAAATTAGATCTCCACGATAACACCTAGGTACTGCAATGTATGGGACGTTACAATCTCTTACAAATCTCCAGAAGATAATATCAAATCCCGACAATTGCGGGAACCTACAATCTTGGGAAAATCCTGGATCGTAACAGATCATCTCCAAGATATCAGGAAAGAATCCCTATACTACGAGATCCTCTCTCTCCTATAAATGTTTAGACATCTCCCACCATTTGAGTTACGTTTACGAAAAACCCTAAAACTCGACTGGACTCTTTTCCGAAGATCCTCCCCTATTCTATAAGACTTTGATCTTGACTTAGGCATCGGAGAGTCCCATTTATTAGCCAGGGCCTCCTTTGTCTTTCACCTTTTCCGTGTAGGTTCAAGAAGGTACGCTACGGAGGGTCTACCAGAAAACTGCATCAACAGATATGAAACTCTTTTTTACAGTAAAATGTAAGTGATGTTATCACATAATTAATAAAATAAAGAATCTTTACCCATTTTCCTGTTGTAATTGGAAACCCAAACAACCCCTTTAAAAGAGCAAGGGAACAACTAATAAGAACTATAATTATCCATCTAGAAGACTTCTTATATTTGCAGTATATCATGTGTTATAATTCATGGGCACGAAACTTTACCTATTCTTTATTTTATATGTTACGGAGAAAGATTTCTTCCTTTGTCTTTGAGAAAGATGAGATTAAACATGATGATAATTGGTTAAGGAAATGTTGTTATTAATAGATCTTAGTATCCAAAATGTTCACGACCACTTTAATAGGATTGAATAGGATTGGGCAACCAGTGATCATGTTATGTGGTCATCATGTGTGATGGGAATGAATGACAAGTTAAGATGGACAATCTCCACCTTTGGGTATTGTTTACCTTCGCTCTACCTTATACAAGAGTGATTATTTATTGTATCAGATTCTTGTGTTTAGGCTTGACTTGATACTTGGATTGGAGGATCATGTCAAGTCTCTAATCTATGCCCATCATGTTTGGATTGTATTGACTTGATATGTATTAGCTTTGACTAATTTTTAAACTTGAGGATGTATGAAGATTTTGAAGTCTCAATATTGTCGTGTGTGGATACTCCTTCTTGGGTGTGGAAGCAACTTAGATTCGAATCAAACAAGCAATAGAGAAATGAAAATCCAAGCACATATAGAGAACACAGATTTTGATGTGAAAAATCCTTGTATGAAAAAATCACAACACAAAACGATGATCAATCCACTATCATAAACCGAAGGTTACAAGAGACGGAACAATTAACTTACAGTAAAATTGTGACACCCCGGTTCTCGGAACCCGAGTACACTACTCATTTTTCAAAAACCCAAGCGTTAACCTTTAAATGTCCTAAATTCCACGTACATTTTTTTTAATCAAAGTTAATAATCTAGCGGGACATAAGCAACTCAAGTATAAGAGGGAGTCCAAATACACATAACCAAGATTTCAAGTGGTTACCCAAAAACTTATACAAATCAATGTCTTAAGGTTTAATAATACATGATAGTACATCTTAAATGAAAATGAAATCAATAATATAGAGTCTCAAGATCATCTAGCTCCTCTTATTCCACCTGAACACCAGCATACGCACTCTCTGTCTCCTGCACGTTGATTACGGTTTGATAGCGTCAATGGCTATCGCAGTGAGGTATAACCCCTAAGATTTATCGATCATCAAGATAATTAAGCATAGTTATCAAGAACAATGTATAACAAATATTTCTCAATGACCATCATATAATTCAGATAAGGTTCATCAAATATGCATTTATCAGAAAAATTTTACAAAGATAATCTTATTTAAATGTATGAATGCATGCACATGCTTACAGATCTGGGGATGCGCATCCAGCTGGTAAAAAGTTGCTTAAGGAGAACTAGCCACCTGAAAAAGTACTCAAAAGTATACCCAAGGAGAACTAGCCACCCAGAAAAGACTATATAACAAAGTCGCCCAAGGAGAACTAGCTACCCGAAAAGTACTCAAAGGTACGCCCAAGGAGAACTAGTCACCCGAAAAAGACTATGCAATGAAGTCGCCCAAAAAGAACTAGCCACCTGAAAAAATACTCAAAGGTATGCCCAAGGAGAAATAGTCACCTGAAAAAGACTATGCAATGAGGATACCTAAGGTGGACTAGTCTCCCGAAAAAGTACTCAAAGGTACGCCCAAGGAGGACTAGGCACCCAGAAAAGTCTGTATGCTATGAAAATGCATGATTAGCCTAACCATTATTATTCCGATTTCAAACAATCATTTTAAAAAAGCTCAAAGGTCACTATGGGGGGCTTGTCACCCAGCAAAGGCTGATAGCTCAGGCATAGTGTCTCATTTCACCATCCCTGGCTCTAATAACAATTGGGATGTTTAAAGTTAACTTACCCAACTAGTGGCCAATTAGAGTTCTATAAGTGGGACTTATCATCGCAAAGTTATATGAAGATGGTTCCTTAAAGCCACGTAGGACAAATATTATATCAAGCCATATGGCAAATATTACATCAAGCCACAAAAGGGCGAACATACAATTAAAGCCACATAGGGCACCTAGTTGGTCGAAGTCACATATGGCAAATAGTCCTTTTCAGGATATAGTGAAAGGGATTGACCCCAAAAGCCACAAAGGCACAACGATTCATTAGATGATAAGTCCACCACAAATAAATTTCATTTAATTTATTAGACAGAATGGCCACTAGTTCAAGGACCTCCAAGCATTCCATTAAGTAATCATGGATGATAAACTAAATCATGTGGAATAATATCAAGATATCACATGCACATCTAAAGCATACATTTCAAATTAGATTAGAGACATTTAATTCACATCGAATCCAATTCATCAATTATCTTAAGGAATCAAAATCAATAAAAGCAATCCACTACATTAAGCAATTAACGAGATAAGTGAGCTAGAAAAAATAGCAGGGCTAGTTATCAAGATATGGAAAAAGCTTGAATGGTAATCCTCACCTTGTATGGATGTTTCTCTTGATTTGAATTTTCCCAAAAGGTGAGCTTATGAGTTCCTAAATCAAAGTATTAAGAATCAATTTCTATTCTAGTTCAAGTATGGACTATGGGTGCTTTGAGTAAGCCCCGTATCCTAGACTGTACCATTCCATAGACTTTCGCGGTCTTCCCGATCAAATTTCGGCAACCTTCGACCCTTAACCGGTATTTGCACGTGACCCTGATTCACTCGCCGTCAACCCGAGTCGACTCAACCCGAGACTTGTACCATAGCGACCGCGCCGTCGCCGTGGTTCCGATGTCGTGACTCGCGCGCCAAGGCGATACCGTGGTTAGGAGATGTGAGTCAGCGTTCGGTGCGAGGAAAATGCCGCGCGTGTGAATTCTAAAAGAATCTCTACGAGATGTCACATTAATCAATCAACCCATCAATCCCATCATGTCAAGTACATGTCAAGTACACATCACCTTTCACCCATTCTCAAGCAACCACAAAAGTCAAAAAGTTCTTACAAGCCCATACCTTTCTTACACCATTTGCCACAAAAGTTAAAGAAATCTCTTACACCCATCACTCACCCCATCCATCACTCTCTTTCTCCCTTTACACCTCTCTCTCTTATTCATTCTCAAACCACTCTCCCAAGTAAAAGAAAATCCACACGTCCCAAGCCTCTCCAACTCTTCCAAGCAACAAGTGTGGCCCACCTTTCCCACCCTCTCATCTCCCATCTCAACCATTTAAACTCCATCTCCTCTGTTGGAATCAAAGCTAAGGAGCTAAGGAAGCCAAGGGAGCAAGAAGATCGAGCGGTAGGTGTGTCATAAGCTAGATTTTCATTTGTTTATGATGGGCCAAGTGAGGCCAACCGGTCAATGGTTTAGATCTCACTTTGGACCCTAAGATGTGACCGATGGCCCATTGGATCATCATGATCATTCCATGATGGGGCCATTCTCCATAGACCCCATCATGATGTTTATTTTCCTTGCATACCTAGGGTCATCTAGACCGTCTATTTTAGTGGAGAAGGGATCTCCACTGTTAGATTTTAATTTAATGGGCCCATGTGTAATGGGACCCACTTGATGTATAATTTAGTGCAAGGGAGGGCCCATAGTATCGGGGTCCCTCCATCACGCGTGTCCCACTCTCTATCCCGCTCTCTCCCTCCCTATTTCATTTTCTTTTATGAGATCATGATATGGTTGTGTGGCCCACTTAGATGGACCCCACCATGAGGTATGTATTTTTATCCAAACATCTTGAAGTGGGGCCCACCTTATATGTTTAGTACCCACACCATCCATCATTTGGTGGCCCACCTAAGCAGGGCCCACCCCAATGCATGTGGACTGCCAAATCGTCCAACGTCCCTGAATGTTGGACAAAAAGGGAAAACACAAATATTACCTTGTTTCCAAGCTTATGGGGTGGCCCACTCTTATAGGCCCCACTTTGATGTATGTATTCAATCCACGCCGTCCATTCTTTTCCCAAGCTCATTTTAGGCGTTGAGCCGAAAGATGGGACCAATCAGACTTACGGGCGGGCCATAGCATGGCAAACAGCAGGTTTACCATTGAAATATTCCCTGTCGTTTCTATACCCCAAAACATATTAAATATTGGGCTTGTTTAGCTTGTCTTGAGATATGGGAGACAATGGCGAGGTTAGATTCATCCGATACGGGCCCTACACGTGAAAAACTGTAAAAACATTGGTTTTCTTTAAAAAAAATTAAAAAACAAGCAGCAGCCGCTGCTGCTGCCAGAGGCGCAGGCAGCGCCTGCGCGCGCTGTAGGCGGACGGGCGGACGGACTGCAACTCACAAATCTAGCCGTGGGCCCCACCATGATGTTTATTTGTCATCCAACCCGTTCACGAGGTGGGCCACTCCCAGCAGTGGGCCCCCTCTAAATTTCAGCTCCATCCACAACTCAGGTGGCCCACACTGCAGGAAACAGTGATATTGAATTTTTGCCATTGAAACTGTTTTGTGGGCCACAGAAGTTTTGGATCAAGATGAAATTTGTGTTTTTCCTTTCACTCAGGTCCGTGTGACCTTGTCAATAGGTTGGATGGTGGGAAAACAATATGGTGGGCCACACACATGGAACCCACCATTGTTGTATGTGTTACCACACCGTCCACGGCTGTGGACGGTGGAACCCACCATGATGTATACGTTTTATTCACACCGTCCAGCGGACGGTGGAGCCCACGGTGATGCAAGTGTTTTATTCACACTGTCCAATGACAATGGGACCCACCATGATGCATGTGCTGCATCCCATCCACCCAATCATTTTAAATGCTCATTTTATACAGGGGTTAGAGAATGAGCCAGATCCATAGTCCAAGTGGACCCCACCTTGGCATGTTGTAAGGCCCATTAGATGTATTTTTGGCCCATGGGTTAAGGCCCATTTGATGTATCAGGGGCCCATGGGTTAAGGCCCATTAAGATGTATGGGGTCTATGGGTTGAGGCCCATTTGGTGTACATCTGAGGCCCAATTGGTGTGGCCCATTTGATATACATAAGGCCCATGTAAGTAGGCCCATTGTGAGGTATTCTAAGGCCCATGGGCTATGGCCCATTGCAATGTACATAAGGCTCGTTGGTGAGGCCCATTAATGCAGCCCATTTGCTGAATGTAAGGCTCATGTGATACGGCCCATTTGATATATTGAAGGCCTAATGGGATGTACCTAAGGTCCATTGCAATGTGTGATCCCAACATGGTTTATGTAATGATGTTTACGATGAGTTATGCCTTGGGAGTAATGTTGGTTTGATGTCCACATTGCAAGTATAGTGTTGGTTAAGTGTCCACATTATGACTCTCCCTAGGGCTCATTGATAGGCCTGTACATGTAATGTGTAGGCCATCTAAGCCCATCTTCGTTATGAACTGCATCCATTACCATATAACATGCTTAATATAGTTTCATGATTCACGATCATACGCACCATATGTATGCTTGATATGAGAAGTGACTGATCATAGCATATGCCTTCGGGCAGATTGTTTATCGGCTCCCGGATAGGCGATGCTGCCCTACATGAGCGCATGATACCCGCAGGACTGCTACATGACTGGATAGTGTGATTCATGCATTCGCATTGTGTGATATGGTACTGTACGCCCTAGCGACATCAGGGCCGTAGCCTCCACAGGCGTATCGTGGTTGACAGGATTGGATACCGAAAATTTTGTTCTACATGGGGTGCTATAGATATCCCTGAGTGAAAGTCCCTAAACCCTTATGGCACCAAGAGGTTGCTCCAACATTTAGACCGAGTGCGTGCATGAGCACCGAGTGCTGATTACCAGACGGTTGCGCTTTCCACTGTGTCGTGGTCAGTTGGAAGGGGGTGCAGCCTTACCCGCCTGAGAGGCGGGGGCAAAGTTAGGCTGAGTCTGACCAGCTCGAGGAATGAGTCCGCTATTGACGAGCTGAGCTGATATTGGCAGACGGATAATGAGGTCTTTTCCACTCACCTTATTGCGCGTGATGGGGCGGCAATCTGGCTTGGAGTGTACTAGACCCCGGTGATATTCCAGAGTTGAGCTGTATTGATATATGGACTTAGATGAGGATTCGCATGCTTGAGTTGCATTCCACACTGCATGGCCTTGGTATGGCCGACATCATCCATGCCTCGCATTGCATAGCCTTGGTACGGCTCATGGCATTCATGGATTCATCACCATATTCCGCATTACTCTGATACTGCATAACTACTACCTTGCACACACACTTACACCACCCTCTAAGCTTTCCATAAGCTTATGCACGACTGTTGCGTGCAGGTGACGTTGGAGCACAGCAGCGCTGAGGCAAGAGCGCTTTGCTGATCATCTTGGAGTTTTTTAATTTATCATCATTGTATTTCCCTTTATGCTCATTGTACTTTTAAAGTTTTTGATCATAGTGGAAATGTGATGGAGTTTTTGGTTGTTGTTTGTGGGTTATGCCTTTGGTTATGCTTATTATGAATCAAACTGATGTTGAAAATCCTCCTCGTAGCATCCCAGGATCGGAACCTGGCGAATAGGCACTGGGAGCCGAGAATGGGGTTCTACGGAGGTTGCCGGCGCCAGATTCGACAATCGAAAATTTTGTGAGCCCGGTTTCCGAGTTTGAGGCGTGACACTTTGAGGTTGCTTTCACTTACTTGATTTGAAATTGATTGGAGGAAAGTATCTTTCAAGGATATTAGTTGCAAACATCCCCTAAATAAGACATTATAAGATCCCAGTGAGTCAGTACCGAGTTGACTCGGTGGGGATTCTCAATCATAATATATTCAAGTGTAGGGTTTAGGGAAACACCTATAGTTGTAGCAGTAGTTGGGCCCTCGAATTTGAGAGTCATTTTAGATCCAACCTGGTTGAGGAAAAACTAGCAGGTTTACCATCATTATCAAGTTGATTGAGATTTAAACTACTTGTTGTGAAGTTTTACCTAATCCATGATCGTTCCAAGTTACTGAGAAGGTTTGGACGAGGCACTCTGCTCCGAGTTCGTTGGAATCAAGGGACATGCAGCTCTGATTCAGACCCAGTATCCTAGTTTTATGCGGATTTGACTCAGCAAAGTGCGAACCGAGTTAATCTGCCAGTTCAGTGTAAACTATTAGGTGAATAGAGTGGGTGTAATACCTGATCGTAGGTTTTCCTTTGAGGAGGATGGTTCGGGCAAGGTTATGATCAGGTATAACTGTGACAAGAAGTTGGCTCCATGACTCAGCTAAACCATTGAGTTAACCTCAGTGATTCGGATTGAACTTGGCTAGTTACATTGGGTGGACAGTTGAGTGGAGTCAGTCTCTACGGCTCACTGGTTGGTCGAGATACCCTGTCTTTGATGATGGAAGGCGAGTTATTACTGAGTCTAGCTCGAGAATGAGCCGTATGTTACAGATTCAAGTTCTTTGAAAAGGAAGGGCCGTGGTGTTACCTCTTACTGATTTGGAGGGAGGGAATCGTTCAGCTTGGCAGGGCGATCTGGTGAGTTAACATCGGTCAACTGAGTTGAGTCTCTTCAACTAGAGAATGCGTTTTTGGACTCAACGACTCCTGAGTTGTTTCCTGATGACTCGGTGTGAACTCACCCAGAGGTGGGTCAGCCACCTATGGTTAGACGTTGGAGTAGAGGTAGGAGACCTCCATCTTTCTTCCTGCTTCTTTCTCTTTACGCCTTCTCTCTGTTAACGAATAAGAGGATAGAGTCGGAACTCTATCCTATCCAGCGACTCAGTCGAGTTACAACCAGTTGCAGCTACTATGGGCGCTGCTCATGAACTCTCTCTCTTTCTCTTTCCTTTCTTAGATGGCCTCGAATTTCGCCCTAAGAATCTGCCTATTTATAGACTCTAACCTGTTTCTAGATATTTTTGACCATAATCACGAGATTAGTTGGGCGATTAGCGGAAGAAGGGTCGGGAATCCTCGTTTAGGATTCTTAGGATGTCATCTGATGTTTGCATGGTCCATCTGACCATCCCTGATGGACCTTTGGTGAGGTGGGTCGTTTGATGGATGCCTCGGATTTGTGAAAGGATGGCTTTGTTCGAATGTGGCATTTCTGGTCAAATCAGGGAAGATGACCCCTTGGCCATGACGATTTTGCAATGTCTGGCTGATTTAATGATCAAGGCAATTAGGACAGTTTGGATGAATCTTGGGACACCTGTGGGGTCCCCTCAACGGTGAGTAAGGACCATTGATTTTGTCCTTAATGCCAAAATGGTGATGACTAGCACTGCTGTGACGTCTCGCCAAATTCTCATTTTGCTACAAGATTTTTGCACTGCCCTAGATCCTACGCTCAAGAGAAGCTTCTGGATGGTGGCGAAGGGTCGAGATTACTTTAGCCCAAAATGGCAGTTATTCTTTCCACCTTTTTACCGTTAATGTGGCATTTTCGGAAATGGGATGGTGACTGGGGTGTACATGGTGTATATAGTGGGGATTTTGGGATTACTTGGTTGTTCGGATTGCCAGCTAGATGTGCCTTTTAAGAGGTCTCATCACCCCAGACGTAGTGTCGGGTTGCGCTTGTAGTTCCACCGTTCGAGCATTCTAGCGGTCCACTTGGCACCAAGTTCGATCTAGGTTATGGTCGGTGGGACTCACTGATCGTGATGGACGGTTCGGATCTGGTGAGACTAGCTCCAATGATCACTGATGGTGGTCCATCTAATGAAGACAAACGGACTCGTTTGAATCTGAGCGCGGCGGGAATTTTGGAGAAAATCCGAATTTCCGAGACTTATCGAGTCAAACTTTGTTTGACCTGATAACTTGATTCCATGTTCAGCGGGTGTACATGGGTTTGTGTATGCGTGTGGATAAAAATGGGGTCCACGTGATGATGGGTGCAAATCCACACCGCCCACCCGATCATGAGACCCCACCTTAGGTCCCTAACTAGAAGTCAAGTGGACCCTGGGTCTAGGTGGGCAACACCAGGCAATCTTAGCCTTTCTTTCGGGATTCTCGCCAAGCTAACGATCAGATTTCACTGATTTCAGTTATCTACTATGATAGGGGTCCCCAGGGATTTTAGCAGTAGATCTTGTCACTAGGGTCAGACAAGGATGATTGATGGGTAGGCGGATCCGCCAAATCGAGTATTAGTTCTGATTTGCGATGATCAACACCATCTAAGTGGTTTTATGGGTTTAAATAGTAGACCTGCCCAGAGATGAGGTAGATCTAATGCTTAGATAGGTGACACTTTCTAAACTTATGGTTATTTTATGACCTATGAAGATTTGTCAGTTAGATCATTTCACAAACGAATTATTTAATGATCCAGAGTTTTGACAAGACATCATGGACTACTAGATGGTTTGATTCATCTATCGAGGTGATTGAAGTCCTAACAATGATTTGTGCTAATGATGTCATGGTTCATCTCAACATCAGCGGATGGGTGGGTTAATATGGATCGGGACTGTTTTAAATGGTCAGGTTTAAAGCGTAATGAATGTGAATGTTTAAGTAAGTTAAGTTTGTATTTATAGTTAATTAGATTACATGGTAACACTCTAGTACTGGAAAGTACGAGGTGTTACAAAAATCTTATAATCCCCTTTAAAACTCTTCTTCGTGTTTTTGCTCATTGAGATTAATCCTAATTGTAATTTAGAGATCCCTTAAATACCCCTATATAAGATTAGGAAACAAAAACTGCACTTGTGCAGAATGTTGGTCGGTCTCAATAAAACCCTTGGTTGTACTGAATGAACCAACTCACAAAACTTTGGTTGAATCGACTCACAAAACTTTGGTTGAACCGAAAACGTCCAAAAATGGACAATGTGCAATTGGGGAAATCACCCTTTATTCGATGGGACCAAACCTGATACTGATTGAACTGTGACAGGGCTTCTCTAACACAGGATTAAAGACACTCGATCAACAATCTCCACCATGTCTTTAATCATTCAGCTCCACTGCTCCAAGTTGCTATCACCATCTCTAAAATTTAATATAACTCCATCATCATTTATGCACAAATTGTCTTCATTTCTTCTTTAAAAAGCCTAAAGAAGTGAAGCAAAAGCTAAACTTCTTTGCAGGAACAACTTTCATAAGCATGTATGTCAGATTCTTGATAGTGTGAATCTTCTCAAGAGTTACACTGCCTTCCTCTAACATCTGCCAGATAAAATGACGTTAAATATCAATGTGTTTAGTCTAGGAGTGATATACCGAGTTTTTGACAAATTGATTGCACTTTTGCTATCAGAATGCATATGCATGGCTTCTTGCTGAAGCCTCAGGCTTGTTCGATCGATCGAGGTTAAACACGGACGATTAATAATAGTTGGATTACGCGGGATACTTTGTACCCAGTGTCGGTTATGCTGAGGTTCTCTTAAGTCAATTAAATCAATCCAGTGAATGGTTAATTATTTTCTATTATTATTGTGGATAATAATATTGGTATAAAATCTAGAATACCATTGTTCCTACCAGAATGAGTCCACTCATAGCCATTAGTATGCTATGATTCTATGAAGACTCATGAGCTGGGCATGATGGTTTGTAACATCGTGTTCGAGCTATCGGCCTATGTTGGGATGACGTGCCTAAAATATTGGTATAAAATTGGGTGATGAGTCTATGTTGGTACAAATTTAGGTGTTGAGCCTCCTTATAGTGATAAGTGAACACTGATGAAGGTGAAGGGCCTACCATATTAGATTAGGAAAGGGTGACGAGCCCTTTTGCAATGACTTAGTATTGGCTAATGAGCCCTTACCTTGTTATGATAGCTCTTGGGTGACAAACACTAAAATGGATTAAGGGACATGGGTGAGGAGCTTTTACGATTGTAACAAGCCTCGTGATATAATAATGGTACTTTTGCTTCACTAATATGTTGTTTGAATATGCTCTAATAAATATCTGGCTAATAATGCATATCATGACATATGTTGGTGATGAGCCACATTACCATAGGATAAACATATTTGTGAAAGGTGTTAGAGTCGTATGATAGAGTGTTGACATTAGTGTGAATAGGCGCTAAAGTCGCTTGTATGAGAGAGTACTCAATTGTGCGAACTATGTATTCGCATATTATGCCATTCGTGTACTTAATAACTAGATAAGAATTGGTTATTTGTTTATGCTATAATTATCTATGCCGATTGTGTTAATAATATGTGTATCTTAGAATAAATGGTACCATTGAATTGATCACTCACTCCCACCTGAGAGAATGTTTTAAAACACCAATCAGACGTTGTTGTAGATGTAGGTGCTACCAAAGATGACACCTTGGAGGATGCTTACATGGACTTGGATAAGGAGTTTTCATATTTCCAGCTTTTTGATGGGCAGTTTTACACCGGTTAGTTTCATAGCTAGGTTGGATGGACATTTTATTACGCGGGGATTATGACACTTGATACACTTTATTCTTTTTTTCTTAGAATTGTATATTGGGGCCCCAACTATGGACTCTGTACTTTGAATGGTTGTATATTGTATATTTTGGGTTCGGATACATTTATTTCAAAGGATTATATACATTTTGGTTTAGTTCTATGATTACTTGATATTACATTTACCGTACTGGGAATTTAAACTTTTGTAAAGCAAAAGTGACACTCGGAATATCGAGGATCGAGTTCGTGCTCGACCCTTAAAATTTGGAGCGTTACATGTACAGAGAGTCCATCTCATCATGCATCGCTGCCATTCACTTTTTTGCATCTTTATCTTCTAGTGCTTCTTGAAAAATAGATGGATCCCTCTCATCTGTAATGAGAGCAAATGTAACGTTTGAGTCATCCTTATATTTCCTAGGTACTCTGCGATCCCTTGGTGGATTTCTCCTGACAGGTGGTTGCTCTACCTCTTCATGTACCTCTTCCCGCAGCTCAGCTTCTTTAAGTGTTTCACCCTTGTTTGTTTTAACATTAATCATAAATATTTTTCATTTTCTTGTGCTCATCCTTCCGAAACAAGGAACCTTCATCAAACTTGATGTCCCGATGAAATATGATTTTTCATGAAACCTAGTCATACAATTTATAGCCTTTCATCCTATCACCATAGCTGATAAAAACACGCTTCTTAGCCCTTGGTCTAGCTTTTCTCTCTCAATTGACAATACATGAGAGTAAGCATCACAATCAAATATCCACAACCTCGAGTAATCAATTACCTAACCACTTAATACTTCTTCTAGAATTTTACAATTAATAACTGTAGATGGGGATCGATTAACCAAATAGCAAGTTGTAGAGATGTCTTCAACTCATAGCTCCTTGCACAACTCAGAATTACTCAACATACTTTAGTCCCTTTCCAAAAGAGTTCAGTTCATACATTCAGACACATGATTCTGCTCTAGTGTATGCCTCGCTATGTTGTGCCTCATTATCTCCTCATTCTTACAACATTAATTAAATTCTCTCAAAGTATATTCACCATCGTTATCTGTCCTCAGAATTTTCACTTTCTGTCCTGTTTGATTTTCAACCATTGCCTTTTAGATTTCGAATGTCGTAAAAACATTGAATTTGTGCTTAATGAAATAAATCTAAACATTTTTAGAAAAATCATTAATAAATGTAATAAAATATGACGACCCTCCAGAAACAACATATAATGGCCCCCACACATCGGAATGCATATAATCCAACTGCCCTTTACTAACATGTTTTATGGTTTTAAGCTTAACCTTAATTATTGACTATATGCACAATGCTCACATATATCTAAATCAAAACTTTTAAAAATAGAAATTAAATGATGATCGAGTAGTACCATACCGCCCTCGCTCATGTGACCTAGCATGCATGCCATAAATATGCCGACGTGTACTTCGCTAGAGACGCTTCAACTCTACCTGATATAGTATTCTTGATTAACTTATAAAGATTTTGGCTGCTTTGTGTTTTCATAACTATAATTGCCCCATTTGAAAACTTCATGACACCTTCATAACTTGTGAATTTACATCCAAGTGCATCTAAAGCTCCCAGAGAGATTATATTCATCAAATCTGGAACGTGTCTCACATCGGTCAAAGTACACTCCACCCCATCAAACATTCTGATGCGAACCAAACCAATTTCAGTCATCTTGTAGGCATGATTATTACCCATACCAAGCCACCATCATATTTGCTATATGTGGTGAACCAACTCTGATAAGGACACATGTGGTACGATACCTCCATATCCAAAATCTACTTATAATAGAAGTGACCGATCTTGGACACTGATAACATGTCACAACTACTCAATCCTTCACCAAATTCTACCGAATTGGCTTCCTTCAGTGAATCATATGATTTCTCCTCCTTTTGAATTTTGGGATATTGATAATCCTTCTTTATATGTCCTATCCTCTGACAATTCAAACACTTCAACTTGCTATTGCCTTTCGACTTGGATATTGTAAATCGTAACTTTCCCTTCTCTTACTTAGATGGTGTTCCTTATGTAAACAATGCATCCATACAAGTACCTTCACCTTCACCTCTACTTGTAACGCCCCGAACTTTTCGATACTTGAGCATCGAAAGTTTTGAGCGTTACCATAAAATTCAACATAATATATACGTGTGTACAATACCAATCCAACTATCCAAACTTACATCTATTTCCTGACATGAACCTAACCATTGTGAATGATCTCCACTCATAAATCCAGCAATCGGACCGTCACTTTTACGATAAGATCATCCATAAGGTGATTTGACACATAAACCATCTCTTGAATGAATTGACAAATAAACCCTTCATCCATGATGATTTAGATATAAGTTCTTTCATAAGAATCACTTAGAAAAGTGCTTACAACCATGTAGATCTATTATATTTCACAGAACTCTTAGATCAGCCATAATTATGAAAATGCCATCAACCTATACCTTTGAATTCTAGATTATGTATTCCCACTATCCAATTAACGTGAAATTTTTTACCATGCCTAGGAATCCTAAATTAACTGTACACGTCAAATTTCAGAACTTGGATCATTGTAAGAATAACTCAATGAAAAGATCATCCATTAACCATTGATTTTGGGGCCACCTGATATTTGGATATGCTTTAAGTTTGGGATCATCCCCTTAAATTAGATGGAAAATTGGATGGATGGATTAGATCCCTCAAAAAACTTCACTATGGACCCCACCTTGAGTCTCATGCGTACACAGTGAACGCACTCCGGCAGTGCACCAAACTGGGAAGCTGGTCAAACCGGGTTTGACCCGCGTAACCGCGAGAAAACAAAGAGTTTTCTCGCTGTACGCAGCGCGAACGGGCCGTCGTCCGATGGGAGGTGATGTGGCCCCTCTGCGTGATCATTCCTGACGATTTGAGCCGTCCATTACGATAGTTGGCCAAAACTAACCAGGACCTAAGTTCTCTTATACGTCTCCAAACATCCATGCAGGCGCAGTTTCAGATGCAAACCATCAGACCGAAAGGGAAACAGCTCGCGATTGATCCAAGTGGGCCACCACTCCAACCGATCTGGATGATACGAGCTGTCCATCATGACAAGGAGAGTGTTCTAGGCGAAACCATGTTGACCACATGTACCCATGCATGCACACGTGCCTGCAACAACAGTCACAAGGAGTTCCGTCCACAAGAACCCAAACGGACAGTGTCCGATTGCGAGTAGTTGTGGGCCACCACGAGCGACCCATCACAAAATCCAAACCATCCACCGTATTCATGGGACGAATTCGAGCAGACCCTAGATCTTTCTAGTTCAAACACAATCAAGAAACCGAGCATATCCCCGTCCGAAATCTTTCTGCAAACAGCAAAAGCGCGGAGAAATCGGTGCACTCGAAAAGTTTGAACGTAGCACGATCAAACAGAGAGATGTGGCTTCAATCCTAACCGTCCAGGGCCCTTCAAGGGGCATTCCGACTCTTTCAACAAAGACTGCTCAAATAGATCTCAGGAGAGGACCGCTGGTCACTCCGTTCTCTTTCGCTACAGAAGCCCTGTTCCGATTTACGCTGTGCAGAAACAGAACTGCGTAAAGAAAACCATGAGGTTTCCTCACTTACTTGAATAGGCCTGCTTAAAGTTACGCAGGTAGAATTTAGAAGACTCACACCACTATAAAAAGATACCTCCGTCCAACGGTTGGAGGACTCAAAACAAGAGGAAAAAGAAGAGAGAGAAATGAGAGGGTAAAGAAACGTGAGAGAGGGAGAGTTCCAGCCAACGGCAGCAAGAAACTCACAAACAGGAAGAAAGAGAGAAATAAAGAAGAAAAAGAAAAAAAGAAAGAAAGAAAGAAAGAGCGAAAGAAAGAAAGGAGAAAGAAGAGAAGGGAAAGAAAAGAAAAGAAAGTAAGGAAAGAAAAAGAAAGAGAAAGGAAAGGAAAGAAAGAGAGAGAGAGAGGTTGTGTGCTGAGTTGACTCACCAAGTCTATCCAAAACACGAGAGTTAGAATGTTATGACACAAAACTAATCACGTTAGAGAGGAATCGTAATTGAAAGGTGAGGGTTTATTCCTTTAAGCTTACAGTAATTTAAGTTGATATGTTATTATCTTGCCTTTTACATACTATGTTTCATGTTACTGTGTATTCTCCCTGCAATTATATGTTTTACCATCAATTATTTGTCCTTTGGGATTATAGTATAAAGTTGATTACATGAGATCTTTATGAATTTATGTCGGACGATAGATACAAGCCTTGCCCTTGCCTTATCAAATTTATTAAGTTGGCCCTGCCACTCGTCTTTTTATTTGAGTTGGCCCTACCACTCTCCTTATTATTATTAAGCTGACCATTGCTACTTTTCTATTTGTTGAGTTAGTCATTGCTACTCTCCTCTTTATTATGTTGGCCATTGCCACTTTTTGAGTTAACCATTGTCACTTTTCTCTTTATTATATTGGTCTTGTGTTATCTATCTTTAAGACTTGAGCATGTGTCTTAATATTCCAGAACCTCCTGATTCAGATCACATTTTCTATCAATGCAAGTGATGTATTGAAGGTATTACAACTAGTGACTCAAATATTTATCATGGACGTAATGTATTACGGGTAATGACCCTCTTGGTTAGCACGTAATTCCGTGGGTTGGTTGACATGGTGTACAATCGATGTAGGTAAATTGTCATACGTTCTACATCACCTTTTCGGGAATGAATGTCACAAATAGTCGCTCTATGAATACATCGTATTACATAAATTCCCCGATTGCATGTTGTGTTGCCTTGAGATGTTGGCGTAAATCCACGTTAGCATTGGCCATACCGGCGAATATTCGTAGTTATTGGATGCATGTCAAGTCAAATTTTTTATGAATTATATTCTATATTGTGATAATCGCTACTTATGATAAGCCGCACACACTTTACTAGGCATGCATCTCATGTAGGTTGTTTGTGCATACTGATATCTTATGTATCAGTGGAGTACAAGACGTATCAGAACCCTTACATTACTTTTATAAACCTCTTGAATTATTGTTATTTTTAAAGGATAACCATCACTATGAGTAGGGCATTGACCCTCTCCTAACCATACAGATGATGTAGGTGATGTATAGATTGAAGACCTAGAGGACCATCTCCCTATAGAAGACTATACTGAAAGAATCCAAAGATAATTTTACTATTTAGTTTTATATTTCCGCTACGAACTCTGATAATGTAATAAGTTTCCATTAAGAAGGCATTTGATTATTTAATAAATTTTTTTACTCTGATGAAATAATCAATATAGTTAATTTTATTTTCGTGAATGTTACCTTCACGAATGTATCTGGATGTGATTCAAATGAAAGAAAAAGAAATATGGTGTGATTTCTAAAGCCTCTAATTCATACATTATTAACATCCGATTTTCTCGAGCATGAGTGCGAACTTTGGCCGAAAAAATTCGAGATGTTACACTACTATTCTTTCTCAACTATTTTGACTGAGCAACTGAGGTAATGGTCTTGATGTTCAAGGTATTCTTACCATAACATAGAATATCAACTAGATTCTTGTAAGACGTTAGGAAAAATATCAACAAAATTAAGGCTTTGTCTTCTTCATTGATCTTCACTTCCACACTTGTTAACTTGTAAACTAATTTTTTAAAGACGTTACTATACTTAGAGAGATCCGACTATTCTGTCATCTTTAGAGCATAAAATTGTCTCTGTAGAAAAAGCCGATTTGTGAGCGACTTCATCATGTAGATGCTCTACATCTTCGACTATAAAACTGCGATAGTCATCTCATCAATGAAATTATACAAGACTTCATTGCCCAAGCAAAAATATATTGTGTTAATCACCCTCTGATCAAGTTCATCCCAATCATATTTCTTAAGGAGTGTATGTTGCAGCCCTTGCTGAACTAGGAGGGCTTTCATATTCAATCTTCATAGTTCAAAATTATTTTTATTTATGAACTTTTTTGTCTTAAATTTTACAATTGATCCCCTCGATGCCATGTCTCCAAATTTAATTTGATAACAAGACAACCTATGCTTTGATACCACGTGTTGTGACGAACACTAGTGAGAATCCCGTAGACATGCTTACGAATATGGTTGTTGTAGAAAAGTTCAGGTTTTTCTCGACTTCTCTGGGCTTGGAAAAGGAATGAAGATAGAGTGTGCACAAACAACAATGATGATTGCGTTACTATGAAGGAGAGTAGAGATGGTGATTGCAACTTAGAGCAGTGGAGCTGAATGATTAAAGTCACGGTAGAGATTGTTAATCGAGTGCCTCTAATTTGGTGTAGGTGCAGTTGGGTCGATTGAAGAATTTGTGGGTCCACAGAAGCACGCTGTGATGTTCCCAGTCGACTAAGGTTTGTTTCGGTTGACCAATAGTCCCTATTGATATCCCGGTTGATCGACGGAACATTTAAGTGCACGCAAGTTCTGCGTAAATGCGGATCTTATTTCTCATTACAAACAAAAGTCTATATAAGCCTCTGTAAAACGAGATTATGATTTAAGAAATGAGTGCTTAACATAGAGAGAGAGAGAGAGAGAGAGAGAGAGAGAGAGAGAGAGAGAGAGAGTTTTGAAGGGAGATCTAGGGTTTTTAGAGTTTGTAATGTGAGATTAAGATTGAAGAAACGAGTGCTTAATACAGAGAGAGGGTTTTGAATTTCTAAGACATTTCATTTCTTATAACTTTCTTATTATAGTGGATTATTTGTAGTTTGGTGCTGTGTTTTTTTTTTTTTTTTTCTCTCGTAAGGGCTTTTCCATGTAAAATTTGTATGTTGTATGTGGTTGCCCGAAGGGCTTTTCCACGTAAAATTTGTATGTTTTTTGTAATTGCTTAAATTTTTGTTTTCTATTGCATTATTTGATTTTATCAAGGTTACTTCCATGCCTGACAAATTGTGTTAGGACTTGTTGTGTTTCCAACATTAAACTGGAGCTAGGGCAATATTAGGCAACTCATTTACTCTCCTTTACATTCTTTGGCTACTTTCTTTTCAGTAATTGTATCTTTCATTGTATTCCATTTTAATCTCTCAATTAAAATTTTAATTAAGGAATTTGATTCAAACCCATCTTCAATAAATTCCATTGTACTCTATACCAATATACAATAGAAAAAAATAATAATAATAATAAATCATTCTCCTTCAAATTTATTTTTTGATTCTCTGAAGTTTGTTAGAGTGATACACGCCCTTACTCAAAGGCTGGCTCCGCACATTCCCACATGTACACGGAAAAAATTGAATGGAAATAAGACCATGAACAAGCATTTACTATGAAGTACATTATAGGGTCAGGCGTGCTCACGGTTCCTCACAAGTAGAAATGAGGAATTCGTCTCATATCATATCATTTCATCAAGCAAATCCCAATATCATTCATCTATGTCTTTCTTCCACGCCGGGTTATGAAACTAGCTTGAGATTTGTCGATGCTTTCAACCTCCTTGTAGAGTAAGCTTATTCTATAAGTGCTATGCATGGCCCCTCAAAGCTTTTTATTGCACGGGCTCTCTACAAGAGGTATATTGTCTGAAACTCGGTCTTAGAAATACTTTTAATGGTGTTGCTTGATAGGCATAGATTCAACAAGGTTTCTTCACCATGAAAGTTGGATGCCAAAAGGTCATGCATATCCAATGTAAGACAACACATGAATGGAGAGATTTTTGAATGGTTGTCCATCATTGGTTTTCTGTGAGACCTAGCTACTGTAGCCAATACAAAGAGAAATACCATCCATGGACGAGTTTGGATCTTGTTTGCCTGTATATGTATGAGAGTGCGGGACCTACTCTTAGGCGTGTGCTTGTGCTATAAATATGATTTGGTTAAGGGTGAACGAGCCTGATCTGGGTTTGGCTTGGGCTTGGCATGCATTTTCGGGCTGAGTCGAGGCTCAAGCAATTTGGGTGTGACTTATGTCTTGTATCTTAAAAATATTTCATTCTAACCCTTATATTTTATCAACTGATATACCTTAGATGCAAACCATTGTCTTAAGTGTCTATTTCTTTGTAGATGTGTGGCCCACTTTATCAATGGATGGATTAGGAGCATTCAAAGTGGGAAATAGGAGTTTTTCAATTTCCAGGCCGGGATGGGTTGGCCCAATAAAAATTTTCAGTCTCACACCTTAGAATGGAAATCCTGAGCAACAAAAAAAGGTAAAATGATATTCCTCTAAGGGCAGCAATGAGTTAAACTCGGCCAAGCTTCTTGGCTTCCCATTTAAGAAAAAGAGTTAAATGATCAGATGTTTGAAATATTTAAATTTAAGAATTTTCTTTGTATCCTTAAATAACCATAGGTCTTACCAAGGGGTACATGGCTTCTAAGTACTATATATGTACTTACCTCATCATCTATTCTTTTCTAATACTTGGACTCGGCACGTTGGACATGAATATCTGTTGGGAAAAACACAAGAAATTTGTAGTAAGCTCTTTGCCCCAAGTGCTATAAGGACAAAATAAATTTATTTTTTTTTAAGGGAAAAAACGAAAGGAAAATCAAGGTGTGTACCGCCCGTGCTTCACCATTGCATGAATACATTTCACGTGCATTGGATGCCTGCATTTTAGAGTGGTCATAGCTTTCATCGAATCGAAAAGATACTGCAACATAGTAGTGATACACTTTTAAAATATTTAATAGGCGCCCGTGGTTGGATTCAATATAATCATTTCTACTTTAAGCTTAACCGTACAAATCAACATGTGTGGCCCACCATAATGTTTTTGTGACAGTTAATCTGACCATCATTTGTGCTATCTATTTTTTCCTTGGATATTAAAAATCAGGCTGATTCAATGCTCAGGTGGGCCACACAAGGAACATTTGGGATGAAGACGCCAGGGTCCGCTGTATATTGTACGTTCATAAACTGCATTTTACAAGATGAATGCATGTCCAAAAATCAAGGATATTCCAAAACTCAACTTGTGGCTTACTTGCGTTTTGGAAGAAGTAGGACATGATGCTTGGAAGACTTAGATGTCATTAAAACATCATGGTGGGACTCACATGTCGATTAGTACATTAAGCCTAATATAGAAATGTTTATATTGGATGTGGGCTCAATAAAATAGTTGAGTTTTCAAGGACAGATAACAATAGTTTATAAAGGTGGACCTCATAACAAATGGGACAATGGTTTTGTAACGAATTCTCCAAGCATATGTGCACATTACGCGATAACACTGAGAAGCAACATCCTGATGTGCTCTTACAAGACATCAATTGGAAAATGAGAGCTTGAATTAGAGTAAAAACATCTCATATATAAGGTATATGAAAATCATGTGATGACATGATAATTGTGGTGCGTGTATACTGATAATCCAGACCAGTCTTTGTTGTGTCATACACCTTGGGTGGGTCATGCCTCAAAAGTTCTCCTTGTTAGCATAATCTGACTGTTTCAATTGATGGCCTGCATATATATGGTTGAGAGAGAGAGAGAGAGAGAGAGAGAGAGAGTAAATGGTCCATGTTCAACTCATAGATTTCCTAATATCCAACGTTGGGTTTTTACAAATGGGAGTTTTACTAAGGATATTCATTGTAGGGTTCGACAAATCAACGGTTTGGATTACCGAAACATATGTCCCACATACTATGCAAGGCCAGAGAATAGTTTGTGTTTTTCAAAAGGAAAATGCGCACCCACCGCTTCCATGGGGGAATGACTTTATCTGCACCAGATCCACCCTTTCCATCAGCTGCACCCTCCCATGTTTGGTCTTGATTACGAACATCATACCAATCCAAAAATCAGGTGGGCCTCACCATAGGAATAATACAAAATCATGCCTAAAACCATAAAATTCATGTAGTGTGGCCCAATTGAGTTTTAGAATAGCGTAATTTTTATATAACCCTTTCCTCCTTGTGTGGCTTGTCATATGAATGGATTGGATGGCATATATCAACCACGTGGGGCCTACACACAACTAATGGTGGGAGTTCCCATCCCCACTCTTCCCTATGGTGTGGCCCATTTAAGTTTTGGATCAACATGTATTCTAGGTACCAAGGTGAACATTAGGTAATACACATGATGGATGGAGGGTGGATCTCATGCACATTCTCCCTCATGTGGTGCTAGGTTAGCCAGCAGGAGAGACACACATATATATAAGCCTATGTGAGGTATGCTAGCACAGGTCTTGTAAGCATGCATGAATCCTTTTATATAAACCTTTTTAAACTTTCACATGGGACTAAACTTTGGCATGAAAAGAAGGCAATAAATTAATACTCTCTCTCTCTCTCTCTCTCTCTCTCTCTCTCTCTCTCTCTCTCTCTCTCTCTCTCTCTCTCTCTCTCTCTCTGAAAAGAAGGCAATAAATTAATACTCTCTCTCTCTCTCTCTCTCTCTCTCTCTCTCTGTATATATATGTATGTATGTATGTGTGTGTGTGTGCGTGCGCGTGCGTGAGGTTCTATGTGGTGCGGTTGAGGTCATGGGAATTTCCCATGAGGTCGAGCTGTGTGGGCCCCACCATGATGCGCGTCGAACATCTAGCCCATCAATCAGATGCACCATTCCATGGTGGGCCTAGGGCTTAAAAATCAAGTCAATCCGTGAAGAGCTTTGCTAAGCCCACATGCATGTATATATAAACCAAAAACCCTTATATATATATATATATATATAAACCCATATTAATTGAAGAGCTTTGCTAAGCCCACATGCATGTATAAGTCAGCTAATGTACAAATCACCAGTTCACCGCAGCTGCCAGCATGGTGGACAGGTAAGATATCCAGGCCTTCCATCAAAAGGGTGACCACTCTGTAAATTCCCCATCCCAAGAATTAGGTTGGTCCATTGTTGAAAGGTTTTTTCTTCCTAAGGCACGTGAGATTGTTTATTTGTCATCTAACTGTTCATAAGTTCACACTAACATGGATAAGGGCAAAACACAAATAACGGCATGATCCAGAACGTCTGGGACCTCAAGAGTTTTTAAGGGCCGGCATTTAATTCCCACCATGTTCTATGATTTGGTCCACTTGTGCGTTGGATCTACCTCATTTTTAGGCTCACACCCTAAGGGCCCGTTTGATTTTCTATGATACATGTAAATCATGGTAAATAAGTAATTATTACTTTTTCACCTTGTTTGAAAATATGAGAGTAATTCCACCCTGAATATCGAAACAAAAGTGTTGACTTAAATATGTGGACCCCACCGTAATGTATATGATATATCCGCACCGTCCATCTATTTTATTAGAACATTTTGGAGCATGAATTGAAAAATAAGGCAAATCCAACATTCAAATGGCCCACACGAAAGGAAACAATGGCCTTAATTTGTCCACCATTGAAAGTTATTTTCTTCACTAGGCCCGCATTAAGGTTTTTTCATCATCTAATCCGTTCATAGGGTCACACAGACATAGATATATAAGGGGAAAACACAAATATCAGCTTGATTCAAAACTTTGAAGAGCCTCAAGAAGTTTTTAATGGTAAGTGTTTGATTTCCGTTGTTTCTTGTGGTGTGGTCCGCTTGAGCTTTGGATCTAGCTCATTTTTTTGCTCATGCCATAAATTCAGCTGGCATAACAAATGAGCAGTGTGGATAAGTAACATACATCACAATGGGGCCCACATTGATGTTGTAAATTTCTCGATTTAAGTGTTAAAAAAATAAGTTGTCACATCTGCATCGGGAAAGATGTAGTAATTACCTAAGTTAATAATTATTACCCATTTACATGGTAATTACTAATTACACTTGAGCCAAAAAATCGAACAGGCCCTAAAAACAGCTAGTGGAATGGATGGACAATATGAATAAGACACACACATACAGGGAAATGGTTCCATGCGGTCGACTTCATGGGAACTTCCATGAGGTTAGTCTATGGGGGCCCCACCATGATGTGTGTTGAACATCAACCCCATCAGTCAGATGCATCATTCCATGGTAGGCCTCGAGCTTAAAAGTCAAGTCAATCCATGACTTGTGTGGGCCACATCACATGTAAAAATTGAGAGGGGTTACCCTCCTATTAAAACATTCATAATCATTTGCTGGGCCCACCGAGATGTGGTTCATAAATCCAGCGCATCCATTATGTGTATCCCACTTGGATGAGGGGTCAAACCAAGTTTCAAATGCATCCAAATTTCAGGTGGGCCCCACTAAGTGTTTTTATATGTTTTAGGCATGTCTTCGTATGATTTTAGATGGTATGTCCCACCTGAGTTCCGTATATGGCTGATTTTTGGGATATCCCATAATTTAAAGGGGACCCATCAAATGCATGGTGTTGATGTTCGACACACATCATGATGGGGCCACATAGCTCGACCTCATGGGAAGCTCCCATGAGGTAGAGCCGCATGGAACATATACATATAATAGTGAGCCCCACATGAAATTTGCACCCTTCATTGATTTTAGCATTCAAAATGAAAAACATCAATGTTTGCCTTGAGAATGATGTTGGAACTAAAGTAGTAAATAATTATTACCTATTTACACTTATTTACAATGGTGAATTAAAAATAAACATCCCTTAAATTAATGGGTAATATGGCCTATTGCAGAAAATATAAAGCATGGTCAAATCATAGAAAAGCCAACAGTCTAATTTTAATGGATGAAAGTTCATTAATCAAAGGTTGGGATTATTTGAAGGAAGGCTTGATTGAAATCATAATAATAGAAATTAGTAGTTAGAACACGTTATGAATTACATACCGCACTTTTGGCAATGAAAGTAGTTCTCTCGACCCCCAATTCTGATTGAATTTTACATTTTGTATTAGTTTACAAAATTTTCTCACCTAAAGAAAACCATAATTTAGAAAATGATATATGATCCTTCATCCATGGATGCATGAAGTGAACTCAAACCCTGAATTCCTAGCTATTAGGGTTGCAACTCCGGTTCATGTTGTTAGGGTCTTCGGGTCGAGTTAGGGTTAGAAAAATCTCAACTTGATTTGAAATAGGGTTAGGTTTGGGTCGTGCGAATTCAGGTTGGGTTATGTTAGGTTGGGAAGGGTAAAATGTATTTGGGCCAGGTTGGGTCTATTTAAGGTTGATTATAAAGGAATTTGGGTTGGGCACCTTGGGTTGGAATTCAGACTGGGTCAGGTTGTAAGTTGGGTCCTCTTAAGGCCAGGTTGCATTGGATTGACCCGCAACCCAACTCAACCTTGCACCCATAGTTCCTATAAGTAGGACCCACATTTTGTTGATTTAGACCATTGATCTGATAAGCCGCAATTGTGGATGCACGATGTGTGAAAAATATTCATGTATGACAATCACAGCAATTTGACCAGTGGCCCATGTGTCCTATCTAATCAATAGTCTGGATCACAAATCCACAAGCCGGCCCTACTTTCACAGGCCGAAGATCATATTCATCCTCTAGTGCAAGACATGAAAGACAGAAAAAACAATTAGTAATAGTAACCTGCAAACACCACAAGACAGAAAAAACAATTAGTAATAGTAACCTGCAAACACCACAAGACAGAAAAAACAATTAGTAATAGTAACCTGCAAACACCACAAGACAGAAAAAACAATTAGTAATAGTAACCTGCAAACACCACAAGACAGAAAAAACAATTAGTAATACTAACCTGCAAACACCACACTCATTGCAATGGAACTGTTCCTTACTGGTCTGTAACAATATTAAACAACAACGGTTTAATGAGTCTCAATAATTTTCCACAATAATGCAAGAGTCATAATGGAAATTCTTGTTATCACTATTAGGAACATAATCAACAATTCAAGATCCAGATCAAGGATTGAAGATGCTCGAAAATGCATAACACACAAGTTAACAAATTGAAACTAAAAAGACGCTGGGATTAAATTGTTAGGCTTTTCTCATAGCTTAGGAAGACATTTAACGGTGCTTTTTCAGGCTATAATGGCAGTCAGAAGAAGCACCAGTAAAGGCTGCTAACTGCCAATAAAGGCAGCTGACCGCCGGTAAAGGCCCCCCTATAGCGGCAGTCAGCAAAACTGCTGAAAAAGCCTGATGGGCGTTGGAAAATGAATTAGTGACACCTTTTTCGGGCGTGTCTGGCCACTGACAAAGGCTTTGCTGGTGGTTTTTGAGACCTTTACCAGCAGTTTTGACCGCCGATAAAGGTATATTTTCTTGTAGTGATACTTTATTCCGTGTGATCTAAGATTGCACGGCCATGCTTTTATATTGTTTGAGCTTAAAAATGGATGGTCACAATCATAGGTCTACATGTACTACAATATAGATTTCTCTTGGCTCTCATTCTCTCTGCTTCTCTCTTTAAGTGTGTGCCATAGACGGAAAACTATACAAGTTTTGAGCATATAGACAAGCCAAAGAGTCTCTCTTTTCTTTATTTACAGGCCTTTAGTTCTTTTTTCTTTTCTTTTTTTTTTGACATTGAAAATCAAATCTAATAAGAACTCAAAATCAAATCTAACGAGAACTCATTTTCCTTGCTTGCATTAGCCTTTTAATAGGATTTCCTAAATTGACTAAGAAGAGTTACTTAGATTCCAAGTTTTTTAAAACACATTGAAAATCACATGTATATAAAACATGAGTAGTTACCACAATACGATGTTCCCTTAGCTTTTGAAAGAAAAATTGTTTATCTACTAAGAAGTAATGGATGTATGCATGGTTTGAAGTTGTGGTATAATGGGTCATAATTATTAGAAATGATTTTTAAAAAAAAAAACACATACGCCCTTACATGGGCAGTCAAACCTGTAACCTATAACCTCAGGGTTGAAACACACTTTCTACCACTAAACTAGGGGTTTTATATTGGTCATTAAAAATAATTAGTTACTATCATCATTATCATATGGTCATCATCATCATCATCATCATCATCATCATTATAGTAATTTAATCTTAGGGAAATGCTAAAATTTCTGCCCTCTCGGAAACATTAGCCACTTCCTTGTCCATTCATTCATGCTACTAAGGACAGGCCGTGGTGTAAAAACCATGCCGATTTAATTATCCACCCTTTGATCAACCATTCATTGATCCATGGCTTGCCACCTAAGACATTACTAATGTTCCCAAAGCTTTCAAATTACATGTGTGACATATAATTATTTCTCTGGATTTTTCATTAATCATCCCTAAGATTATCAACAAACCCTGCAAAAATCATGCCAACATGCCTATTGTAGCCATTATTTGACAAACAATTCTAGAAAATAAAATGCTAAAATGCATAAAAAGAATTATATATATATATATATATATATATATCGTATAAAATGCTAATTATTTCAATTAAGTGTAACTAATTGAGAAAATTTTAATAATTGACAGCAATAAGGCTGTGTGGGAACAGATAATTTCGTTTGAAAATGGTGAGTGATTCCCAACTGAAAGTGTGGATTGGATTCCTAACGCTGATGACACATGGATATGGTGAGGTGGACCACTGATGGGATTCAAATTTCCGCTTTAGGAATTAGATTCCATGTTGATGACATGTTGGAGCCGGATTCCGAGTCTCACATTTTACTTCTTATAAAAAATAGCAGATTAGGAGGTGCCATCTCATCTATTGTCATTATGAAAACTAATTAGGCGAATTAGTCTTTTGAGAAAAAGTAAGAATGTGGAGTGGTCGTATCAAAGTGGTTTAGAGAATTTCACCCACAGGTAGGTCCATCAGTCTTCCTATAAAAATACAAATTTCTGATATTCTAACTTTAAATAAGTTTGTGGTATCAAATTCATCATAATCTAGTCTAATCAAATGGTTTTGTTGACCTTTATGTTGGATGGTATTCGAAAAGATTGTGACAGACACACAATATATAAGAAAAAACACAAAAATAAAAATTTCAAATTTTCTGTCCTTCTCAAAATTTTTAGATAGGGTGTCTACATGCCATAGCAAACTCTAATAACATCTTAATGGTACAACGTATTTGTATAGTCGTTGCAATGAAAACTGATTTTCTGTTACAAAAAATGAAGGTTGTATATGATAAAGAAACATTAACTATCTTACATCATCATCGTACAATTTGCACACTTCACAGAAATACTCTCCCATGATCACACCACAATTTGAACAAACACGTGAAACCTGCATGTATGGAAAGCATTCTTTTAAAAAGATAATATTTAAATGGTCCACTCATAATTTAAAAGAAAAGGAGATAACAAATAGAGAAATCACAAATCATGATCGAAGTGGACCGCTAATGCTTGCCTGCTGCTCGGTGTCGCATATCGAACAAATGACCTGAAAAATCAATTCAAACTCAAATATCCATCAACACCAACTTCAAAATAAAACGAGTTATGGGTGTATGATCTAGACCATTCATTGAGTGGGTTCCGCCATGAAAATGCTCTAATTAATCAGGCTAGTCTAATCATGAAATGGATCACATCTGTAGTCCATATTCTACACACACCTATGGCCCTCCTATAAGACCCAGCTATTAAAATAGCTGTGCACAAAATGCTTATACGAATGTAATTCATTATTTCAAGATAGGGATGTGGGACCAAAGGAGTATTTGTGATGAAAAAACAATTACAGATTTATTTATTTATAGAAAGACAATATTTCTTTTTATTATTATTATTATTTTATTTTTTTTCAACCTTTGCATTGAAAGAACAGATTCAAAGTCTTGAAATGGACTCCATTAGAAATTTAAAAGCCCTGGCCTGTAAGGTTGTAAACGGTCTGGTTTGGTTTGGGTCTTATAATACTCATATCTGGTATAACCAGGTTCACCGGGTCTTTGGGTTAGAGAATTTATATGGTTGGGCCCACTTAAAAAATGGCTTGGATTACACACAAATGTGCCTCTTTGACACATACATGGTGTGTAAACAGGATGTCTTACATGTGCGACTAATCAATATTACACACACATTAAAAAGTACCATAAGGTAGATGTCCGACACATATCATGACGAGGCCCTCAAAGCTCGACCTCATGAGAGCTGGAGGTCAACCTCATAGTACCTTTTTATATATACACACAATCCCACTGCAAAGGCTAATTGGACCCCACTTGATCCAACCTGACCCAATTTTTAATTGGGTCCAAAAAGGTAAGACCAGGACCCAACCTGATTTCTTAATGGGCAAAAAAACAGACCTACTAAAATTGAGTACTTCCATCAGGTAGGCCACTGGCCTGAGTACCCTCCTTGAGCTCCCAAAATGGACTTTGTTGGAAATTAATGTCTTGGATTAAGCCCATTGATTATAAGGATTATGTGTATTTATAAATTTAAAGGGCACCCATCTGATGAATTCTCTAGATATCAAACACGTGCGCCATGCAATACGTGTATCAGAAAACAAATCAAAATTGCAGGATCCAATTAAATTCACCTGTTTAATATCGTGCCTATGGAGTTCATGCCCATCCAGGTGATTGCACAGCATGCTCTAGAATTCATCAAATAAAGAAACCTATCAAAACTCAAAACACATGAAAGCTCAAATATTCATATTTAAAAAAAATGCACTCCTTTTTTCTTTTACCATTGCTTCGTTGTGACAATGGCGACAGGGGAAGATCTCATTACAGCATGGAGCTCGAATCTGGCAGAGTCTTCTGTAGTGCTTGCACCTGGACGAAAGTAAATGAAGAATGGGAGATATTAATTGTAAATCTCTCTCCTCTAGTCTCTGACTATTGTAAACGCCTCCACTTCGGTTATTGGAGATGTTAGGGTTGTTGTATTTTGTTTGAAAATTAATATTAAAATTTGATTTTCAAAATTTTCAGTTTCCTTCCATATTTGAAATTTTGGTGCTTTTGGATTATGGGTTTTATCCCACATCAGATTTTCCAAAAAATTCTTCTTGTATGTAAGATAGGTTTTTTGCCTTAGGGCTTGAGTCCCATTCAGGGAGCATGTGAATTTGGTCATGTGGGGGAGGGGCTATGCCAATAGGTCTAATTTATGTCATTGACCACACACGTGCGCGCTTGTGCCAAGCCGAGTCTATGTGCGCGTGCGTGACGGGACGGAACGGGATGAGCTGGGTTGGGTGCGAGTGCGAGTACGAGTGCGAGTGTACTCACGTACGTGTGTGTATATGTATTCGCGAGACTTTATTTATAAGAGTGTACTCACACTCGGCTCACGTCACGCCTCGACTCAGTTCAATAAGTCTTCTTTCTCAAGTTTTATTTTCTTTTTTTGTTCTCGATTTTTTAATAGTCTATTTAATTCAACCAAATATTCCAACATGGGTTGTGTACCTAAAAAACTAATGGCAACACCAATAATCATTATGATTTATGGCCAAGATTGTCAATATCAATGGTCAAGATACACATCATTGTCAACCCTAACATATGCAATAATTCAAGGAAGAATTGTATTCTATAAATCTCAGTACCTTATCACTCTATGCCTGCAAAGTAGGTTTTGGGATGAACATATGGTTATTTCTACGTGATCGTCTATTTTAAGGAGAATGATGATGAATTAAGATAGAAGATCTTCACCGTCGGGCTCACTATGGTTATTCTTATGTGACCGTTCAACATAAGGAGAACGATGTTGAGTCAGGATAGAAGGTCTTCACCATCGGACTCACTATAGTTATTCTTATATGGCCATTCAGTGTAAGGAGAATGATGATGAGCTTGGATGGAAGATCTTCACCATTGTGCTCAACAATGAGTTGATGCCTTTGCCCTACTATACATAGGCTTGAGTAATCATGGACATGGGATCTTTTTATTGACTTGGACATTTACATTGGATCAATTTTAAGTCTCTAGATCAGGAGTCCCATAGTGCATGGAGTAAATTCAATTGTGTGTAAACTGGCTTTTACTAATCTTTAGACTTGATGACGTATAGGAAATTCAAGTTCTTGGTTATAATATGCTTTAGCTTGCCATACGGAGCCAACTATGGAGGTTTATATGTGGGTTTGGTTGGGTCCATGCACTTGCATATAGTTGAAGTCCACATGATCTAACAAATGATCCATTGGTTGATTATAAACATTCTTATGATTGAGATCTGGTAAATCAGACCATCCATCAAAAGGGTTTCAAATGGTTTGGTAAATGTTCACAACCACATATATTTTGTTTTAGCTATAACAAGGTTTTTATGCACTTGATGGTAATTCTGACAGTTGAAATGTTGGGATCAACTATCTGATTTGCGTGGGAATTGGATCAAGGCTAGATGACCATGTTCATTAGAGAGATATAGTCAATTTAAAAGTGTGTGTGTGTGTGTCATTTAGTGATATGAACTTTTTGGTATTTCTTCTTTGTTACATTGTTTATATTCGAATATTTTTATATTATTTGTTCTTTTATAAACATGTTGATAGCACACACATTCATCACTTCCTTCTTTACGAGATGTGGATTGAAATATGTCACCAAGCAGATGTTATGCATCTCACACGACAATCACCTTGGCGTATTGATTGTGAGCAAGATGAGATATGTGACCACAAAATTGCTACGATTATTCTATTACCTGCACATCGCCTCGAACTGGGTTTGAGATTAGGTCCTTTGAGGACCGAAAATGACCATTCCCACTAGAGACATGTGGCTTAAATAAGCCAAATGTAAGACTTCATTACGGTGCTTGTAAGAGTGATTGAGTTGAGTATCTCAAACTAAGTGCCTGAACGGCAGCCAGGTTAAGATTTCTATGGTGTAAAGGTTGATGTAGTCCTTCTAAGGAGCTTCACTGTAGAATGCTTTTCATACAACATGTGTTAGTGACGACCGAAAACACCAATAATGGACGAAGAATGGATATGAGTTTCTCCTCCATATGACAAAACTTGTGCATAGGTGACCCTTGTGCCTTATGACTATGGTCTATGCCTTAAAATGGAGGCTCAATGCTGCTACTCTAGCTCATTTCCAAAGACTATAAAGAAAATGTTACAAAGCGTGTTTGAGAAAGAGATTAGGCCAAAGCGTTGCGGGAAGACTGTCTAGTTTTACACCTTATATATTTGTGTAGCATGTTTATGTGCACGAGAAAGATGAGTTCATGGCCGGCCAACGTGTCCCTCAACACGTTCGAACTCATGGCCGTGAATAAGAAAAATGACAACCACTTGGGGTGTGAGTACCCATGAGAGGTTAATGAGTATCCTTTTTTGGTGCATTTGAGACAAGTTTGGGGAAGGTTAGTGTTGAAGAAGATGAGATGCATTATGCCAATTGATGTAAAGTTGGTATATTTGTTCTTTATTGAGGTTATTTGTTGGGATGATAACTGACTTGCCTGAGTGGGAGATGCAACTACAAGGTGGGTCTGTTGTGCACAATTATCACATGTTAGATTTAAAAGCAACCTAAAAATGAATTAAACATGCAATAGAGAAATGAAAATTTGAGCAATCACAGAGAACACATTGATTTTACATGGAAAAACCTTTACGGGAAAAAATTACGGTGCCAAGTGACAAGCAATCCACTATGAATATGGAATTACAAGAGATGGACAATTACAGGTTCGAAATGCTCACTTCTATAAGTGAATTCACATTCTCAAAACTCTAGTTCTCTCTAGGACAACGGTAGAATACTCTAATCCTGCATATGACAGAGTTTATATAACTTGGTTTCAGAATTATAAACAAAACAGTGTACTTATATAGTAGTTACACACATTGTTGATCAAACCTTTGATCGATTGAGTCCGATCAATTGTCTTCTATCGATCGAGACCACATGTTCAATTCAATCGAACATGCTCAAAAGCGTCCAGAGACATAACTTGGTTTTTTTAATTATCTCAATTGATTGAGCCCTGATGTCGATCAATCGAACATGTCCAAAACTGTCCAGAGACTAAATTGATCTATTCAAGATTTTCTCAATCGATCGACTAGGTGTTGATCAACCGAAGACCTTGAATTTCACCAGATTGAAAGCACCTTGATCAATAATCTCTACCGTGGCTTCAATCTAAAGTCTCCATTGATCCGAGTTGTTATCTCCACCTCTAATCTTCATCATAGCTTCCCATCGCTTTATGTTCTCACTCCACCTTCATTCATCCATTGCCAACCCTAAAGAAGTCAAGTAAAACCTGAACTTCTCTGGAAGAACCATATTTGTAAGCATGTCAGCCAAATTTTAGGTAGTGTGAATTTTCTCAAGAGTAACATCGCCTTGCTCTAGCATTTGTCGAATAAAATGATGATGTGCATCAATGTGTTTAGTTAGGGAGTGATACACTAAGATCTTCACCAAATTGATAGCCAAGGTGATGAGCCTCCTGTGACGATATGTCGACATATTCGCATGGTCATATCAGCCCGAAAATTATGGTTCACAAACGTCGACCCCGACTACTGACCAATCAAACAAACGACAGGCAGTACACTCGAAAATGTGACAAGCGTCTGGGATTCACAACAATAACCCGTCAGCCGCCCGAGCAGCTAACTCTTATGATCGGGCCATAGACCTTTGCCCAATAGGGATCGACATCATCGGCTAAGGGTAGACTAAATTTGCAGTTGTCGTAGTAGACTATTTCATCAAGTGGGCCAAGGCCAAGCCCCTGGCCAAGATTACCGAGCAAAAGATCACTGACTTTGTCTGTAAGAACATATGTCGGTATGGGATCCCCCACACGATCATCTCAGATAATGGGAAACAGTTCGACAACAACCAATTCTGAGGCATATGCAAAAACCTCGGGATCCAAAATGTCTACTCATCACCCCGGCACTCTCAGGCTAACGGACAGGTCGAAGTAATTAACAAGATCATCAAGAACCACCTCTTAACCAAAATCGAGAAAGCTAACGGAGCCTAGGCAGAAGAGCTTCCCCACATTCTCTGGGCATACTGAACTACTGCTCTGACAACCATAGGGGAAACTCCTTTCTCCCTGGCCTTCGGCACTGAAGACATTGTCCCGGTTAAGATCGGACTCTCGACTGCTCGGATCCTCTCCTACAACAAGCATCTGAATGTCAAGCAAATGACACTGGACCTCGACTTAATCGAAAAAAGAAGGGAGCAAGCCCAACTCAGAGTCGCAGCTTAACAACATCAAGTCACTCGTTTCTACAATTCTAGAGTGAGGATGAGAAGGTTTCAAGCCGGAGACCTAATCCTACGCAGAACCTTCCATAACACCAAGGAACTCCGCTTAGGAACCCTGAGACCGAACTGGGAAGGACCCTACATAGTGATAAGCACGAGCAGACCAGGGATGTATAGGCTCAAAGACATGGAAAGATGCCTCTTATCACATCCGTGGAATGCCGAGCACCTGAAAATCTACTATCCATAAGGGTCGACCAGGTCTAAGCACAAGACCTACTTTTTTGCTATTTTTAATTTACAATGTCAGAACCTACATATGTTCTTCGAAAACTATAATAAAAACCCTGAGCTGGGGAAGACTTCACTCTCTACTTTCCTGTCTACAAAGATTCTACCTACATAAATCTACCGAGGGCTTCCCTTAGTGCAAGGGAAGAATAGCCTTCACCAATCGTCCGACCCTTAAAGAAGAGGTCGGACCACGAAGTATTGCTATTTCATTAACAGCTCGACCTGCGATAGGAACAATGCTCCGAAAAGCAAAAGTGTTTGACCAAGTATCACAGTTCGGCTAAGGGGACAACCTCGGCACAACCCAAAAGTACCGACCTACCCATCGACAATAATAAAACTGACTAATCTACTTAGAAAATCCACGCAAATGACCATTGCAAACAAAAAACTCTTTCATTGATAACGGTATAAAAAGTACATTACAGAAAGAAGACTATAAGAAAAAGATAAAGAGATCATGACGATGGAGGAGGCTGCTCGGATGGCGTGTCCTCGGGAAGCGCCTCGGAATCTTCAGAAGGGTCGACCTCGAAAGTAGAGAGGTCGAGCTTGGGATATGCCTCATTTATGTCCTCCAAGCACTTTTCATACCCGAGGCTGTAAAGGGCGTCCCTATCTTCCTCATAATCCTTGGAGGCCTTTTACTCCTCCACGGCAGCCGCCTGAGCAACAGGGATGGCCGTTGGGCTTCTTTCATCTTAACATTATATTCGTGCCTCAGCTCGCCCGGGTCAAACTTCCACTAAGCGCCTCTCTCCAGAGCTTTTGTGAGGAGCTTCTTAGACACCTCCAGCTCGGTCAGCACTGCCTCTACTTGAGCCTTTAAGGCCACGTTCATCCCCTCTGCCTGAGCCCTCAAAGCATCGTTCTCAGAGAGGAGTTGCTTGGCTTCAACGCCCTTCTACAACAACGCGGCCTTAACCTCCTTGTACTCTACTTTATTGCACAGTATCTTGTGGCAAGAGTTCAAGAGTGTAAGACCCGTGTCCTAATCCGTACTGTTCCGTTAGCTTCCGCGGTCCTTCCGGTCAAATTCCGGCAACCTTCGCACCGTATTCGGTGTTTGCGCACGATCCTAAGCCAGGTCCCGCGCACCGACGTCGGCTTGGTCTGAAAGATATATCATAGTGACCGCGTCGTCGCCGCGGTTCCAACGCCGTGACTTGCGCACCGAACCGATACCTGGCCAAGATTGTCAATATCAATGGTCAAGATACACATCATTGTCAACCCTAACATATGCAATAATTCAAGGAAGAATTGTATTCTATAAATCTCAGTACCTTATCACTCTATGCCTGCAAAGTAGGTTTTGGGATGAACATATGGTTATTTCTACGTGATCGTCTATTTTAAGGAGAATGATGATGAATTAAGATAGAAGATCTTCACCGTCGGGCTCACTATGGTTATTCTTATGTGACCGTTCAACATAAGGAGAACGATGTTGAGTCAGGATAGAAGGTCTTCACCATCGGACTCACTATAGTTATTCTTATATGGCCATTCAGTGTAAGGAGAATGATGATGAGCTTGGATGGAAGATCTTCACCATTGTGCTCAACAATGAGTTGATGCCTTTGCCCTACTATACATAGGCTTGAGTAATCATGGACATGGGATCTTTTTATTGACTTGGACATTTACATTGGATCAATTTTAAGTCTCTAGATCAGGAGTCCCATAGTGCATGGAGTAAATTCAATTGTGTGTAAACTGGCTTTTACTAATCTTTAGACTTGATGACGTATAGGAAATTCAAGTTCTTGGTTATAATATGCTTTAGCTTGCCATACGGAGCCAACTATGGAGGTTTATATGTGGGTTTGGTTGGGTCCATGCACTTGCATATAGTTGAAGTCCACATGATCTAACAAATGATCCATTGGTTGATTATAAACATTCTTATGATTGAGATCTGGTAAATCAGACCATCCATCAAAAGGGTTTCAAATGGTTTGGTAAATGTTCACAACCACATATATTTTGTTTTAGCTATAACAAGGTTTTTATGCACTTGATGGTAATTCTGACAGTTGAAATGTTGGGATCAACTATCTGATTTGCGTGGGAATTGGATCAAGGCTAGATGACCATGTTCATTAGAGAGATATAGTCAATTTAAAAGTGTGTGTGTGTGTGTCATTTAGTGATATGAACTTTTTGGTATTTCTTCTTTGTTACATTGTTTATATTCGAATATTTTTATATTATTTGTTCTTTTATAAACATGTTGATAGCACACACATTCATCACTTCCTTCTTTACGAGATGTGGATTGAAATATGTCACCAAGCAGATGTTATGCATCTCACACGACAATCACCTTGGCGTATTGATTGTGAGCAAGATGAGATATGTGACCACAAAATTGCTACGATTATTCTATTACCTGCACATCGCCTCGAACTGGGTTTGAGATTAGGTCCTTTGAGGACCGAAAATGACCATTCCCACTAGAGACATGTGGCTTAAATAAGCCAAATGTAAGACTTCATTACGGTGCTTGTAAGAGTGATTGAGTTGAGTATCTCAAACTAAGTGCCTGAACGGCAGCCAGGTTAAGATTTCTATGGTGTAAAGGTTGATGTAGTCCTTCTAAGGAGCTTCACTGTAGAATGCTTTTCATACAACATGTGTTAGTGACGACCGAAAACACCAATAATGGACGAAGAATGGATATGAGTTTCTCCTCCATATGACAAAACTTGTGCATAGGTGACCCTTGTGCCTTATGACTATGGTCTATGCCTTAAAATGGAGGCTCAATGCTGCTACTCTAGCTCATTTCCAAAGACTATAAAGAAAATGTTACAAAGCGTGTTTGAGAAAGAGATTAGGCCAAAGCGTTGCGGGAAGACTGTCTAGTTTTACACCTTATATATTTGTGTAGCATGTTTATGTGCACGAGAAAGATGAGTTCATGGCCGGCCAACGTGTCCCTCAACACGTTCGAACTCATGGCCGTGAATAAGAAAAATGACAACCACTTGGGGTGTGAGTACCCATGAGAGGTTAATGAGTATCCTTTTTTGGTGCATTTGAGACAAGTTTGGGGAAGGTTAGTGTTGAAGAAGATGAGATGCATTATGCCAATTGATGTAAAGTTGGTATATTTGTTCTTTATTGAGGTTATTTGTTGGGATGATAACTGACTTGCCTGAGTGGGAGATGCAACTACAAGGTGGGTCTGTTGTGCACAATTATCACATGTTAGATTTAAAAGCAACCTAAAAATGAATTAAACATGCAATAGAGAAATGAAAATTTGAGCAATCACAGAGAACACATTGATTTTACATGGAAAAACCTTTACGGGAAAAAATTACGGTGCCAAGTGACAAGCAATCCACTATGAATATGGAATTACAAGAGATGGACAATTACAGGTTCGAAATGCTCACTTCTATAAGTGAATTCACATTCTCAAAACTCTAGTTCTCTCTAGGACAACGGTAGAATACTCTAATCCTGCATATGACAGAGTTTATATAACTTGGTTTCAGAATTATAAACAAAACAGTGTACTTATATAGTAGTTACACACATTGTTGATCAAACCTTTGATCGATTGAGTCCGATCAATTGTCTTCTATCGATCGAGACCACATGTTCAATTCAATCGAACATGCTCAAAAGCGTCCAGAGACATAACTTGGTTTTTTTAATTATCTCAATTGATTGAGCCCTGATGTCGATCAATCGAACATGTCCAAAACTGTCCAGAGACTAAATTGATCTATTCAAGATTTTCTCAATCGATCGACTAGGTGTTGATCAACCGAAGACCTTGAATTTCACCAGATTGAAAGCACCTTGATCAATAATCTCTACCGTGGCTTCAATCTAAAGTCTCCATTGATCCGAGTTGTTATCTCCACCTCTAATCTTCATCATAGCTTCCCATCGCTTTATGTTCTCACTCCACCTTCATTCATCCATTGCCAACCCTAAAGAAGTCAAGTAAAACCTGAACTTCTCTGGAAGAACCATATTTGTAAGCATGTCAGCCAAATTTTAGGTAGTGTGAATTTTCTCAAGAGTAACATCGCCTTGCTCTAGCATTTGTCGAATAAAATGATGATGTGCATCAATGTGTTTAGTTAGGGAGTGATACACTAAGATCTTCACCAAATTGATAGCCAAGGTGATGAGCCTCCTGTGACGATATGTCGACATATTCGCATGGTCATATCAGCCCGAAAATTATGGTTCACAAACGTCGACCCCGACTACTGACCAATCAAACAAACGACAGGCAGTACACTCGAAAATGTGACAAGCGTCTGGGATTCACAACAATAACCCGTCAGCCGCCCGAGCAGCTAACTCCTATGATCGGGCCATAGACCTTTGCCCAATAGGGATCGACATCATCGGCTAAGGGTAGACTAAATTTGCAGTTGTCGTAGTAGACTATTTCATCAAGTGGGCCAAGGCCAAGCCCCTGGCCAAGATTACCGAGCAAAAGATCACTGACTTTGTCTGTAAGAACATATGTCGGTATGGGATCCCCCACACGATCATCTCAGATAATGGGAAACAGTTCGACAACAACCAATTCTGAGGCATATGCAAAAACCTCGGGATCCAAAATGTCTACTCATCACCCCGGCACTCTCAGGCTAACGGACAGGTCGAAGTAATTAACAAGATCATCAAGAACCACCTCTTAACCAAAATCGAGAAAGCTAACGGAGCCTAGGCAGAAGAGCTTCCCCACATTCTCTGGGCATACTGAACTACTGCTCTGACAACCATAGGGGAAACTCCTTTCTCCCTGGCCTTCGGCACTGAAGACATTGTCCCGGTTAAGATCGGACTCTCGACTGCTCGGATCCTCTCCTACAACAAGCATCTGAATGTCAAGCAAATGACACTGGACCTCGACTTAATCGAAAAAAGAAGGGAGCAAGCCCAACTCAGAGTCGCAGCTTAACAACATCAAGTCACTCGTTTCTACAATTCTAGAGTGAGGATGAGAAGGTTTCAAGCCGGAGACCTAATCCTACGCAGAACCTTCCATAACACCAAGGAACTCCGCTTAGGAACCCTGAGACCGAACTGGGAAGGACCCTACATAGTGATAAGCACGAGCAGACCAGGGATGTATAGGCTCAAAGACATGGAAAGATGCCTCTTATCACATCCGTGGAATGCCGAGCACCTGAAAATCTACTATCCATAAGGGTCGACCAGGTCTAAGCACGAGACCTACTTTTTTGCTATTTTTAATTTACAATGTCAGAACCTACATATGTTCTTCGAAAACTATAATAAAAACCCTGAGCTGGGGAAGACTTCACTCTTTACTTTCCTGTCTACAAAGATTCTACCTACATAAATCTACCGAGGGCTTCCCTTAGTGCAAGGGAAGAATAGCCTTCACCAATCGTCCGACCCTTAAAGAAGAGGTCGGACCACGAAGTATTGCTATTTCATTAACAGCTCGACCTGCGATAGGAACAATGCTCCGAAAAGCAAAAGTGTTTGACCAAGTATCACAGTTCGGCTAAGGGGACAACCTCGGCACAACCCAAAAGTACCGACCTACCCATCGACAATAATAAAACTGACTAATCTACTTAGAAAATCCACGCAAATGACCATTGCAAACAAAAAACTCTTTCATTGATAACGGTATAAAAAGTACATTACAGAAAGAAGACTATAAGAAAAAGATAAAGAGATCATGACGATGGAGGAGGCTGCTCGGATGGCGTGTCCTCGGGAAGCGCCTCGGAATCTTCAGAAGGGTCGACCTCGAAAGTAGAGAGGTCGAGCTTGGGATATGCCTCATTTATGTCCTCCAAGAACTTTTCATACCCGAGGCTGTAAAGGGCGTCCCTATCTTCCTCATAATCCTTGGAGGCCTTTTACTCCTCCACGGCAGCCGCCTGAGCAACAGGGATGGCCGTTGGGCTTCTTTCATCTTAACATTATATTCGTGCCTCAGCTCGCCCGGGTCAGACTTCCACTAAGCGCCTCTCTCCAGAGCTTTTGTGAGGAGCTTCTTAGACACCTCCAGCTCGGTCAGCACTGCCTCTACTTGAGCCTTTAAGGCCACGTTCATCCCCTCTGCCTGAGCCCTCAAAGCATCGTTCTCAGAGAGGAGTTGCTTGGCTTCAACGCCCTTCTACAACAACGCGGCCTTAACCTCCTTGTACTCTACTTTATTGCACAGTATCTTGTGGCAAGAGTTCAAGAGAGAAGGGGTGAACTGAAACAAAACCCATATCAAAAAACACAAAAATAGTTAAATAACCAAAGAAAATCTCGAAAGAGAAACTCACCTAATAAAGAGCCTCGCCAACTGCCCCACAACCTCATCTGGATGCATGTCCATCGTCCTGGTGAATTCGACATCAGGAACATACCGTTCAATCCAGGGCAGAAGGCCCTCCATCGTCGCACGAGTTGACCTAAGGGACCCCTGGCCCTCGTCACCTCGTCACCTCGGCCATCAACTAGGCCCTTCACGTGAGGCACAGGAGTCTCGACCTCAGTATCTGCAACCCTCTAGGCCCCAGCAGCCCGGACCTTAGCAACAGAAGCCAGCCTCACAACCACATTGGCCACCTCGAAGACGACAGCAGAAGTCATGGTTGGCACGATATCCGCGGCTTCCCAACCCGCTGAAGATGAAGACCCGACCGTTCCCTTCTTCTTCGTGGTCACCTTCTTCTTTTTCTGGGCCACCTCAGTTAGAGAGGGTGCTTTACGCTTTGAGCCACTCGTATTAGGCATTTTTATACGACAAAAAAATAGAGGTCAACAAACACATAAGCGAAAAAGAAACCTATAGTTAAACTCATAAAAGATATACCTATCAAAAACAAGTCAAGACTTTATTTGAGCAGTAGTTGGGGCATGATCAAACGCTTCCAAGACCTCAGCTCGATGTCCACCAACCTCGCTTCAACAATCTGAGCTCACGGTACAGATATACCGACTTAGTGTAGCAAAGGAGGTCGGAACCCAAGAGCTCAGCCCGAAAATCCCTGGTGTCTCCCAGTCCCCCGATGCTCAGAACCACTTAGTCTTCCAATTCTTGTTTGAGGTCGGGATGCTCGACTATGGCCTTACCGATCTTCTTTCAAGCAACAAAATAATACTAACCCTCATGAAGAGGGTTGGATTTCACTTGGTACAAGTGAAGAAACTCATTCACCGTCAGCTCAGGATGATCAAGCTTGGACCAGAGAATGAAGGTCTCCACTAATGCTCTCCAAGTGTTAGGGATTAGCTGCCCCGGGGCTAGCCCCAAGTATGAGAGGACTCTCCTCACTATCCCTTGTAAAGGGAGCTTTATCCCACACTAGAGAGTGACCTGAAAAATGGACACCTCGCCCTCCCCAGGTTCATTAGGGAGCTCGCTGGGTGCAGGAGCTCGGAGTATCATGGAATCAAGAACATGATATCCCGACCTGATCCACACCAGGTCGGCCTTTGTCAGCAAGGACTCTACCAGCCCTTTCTCGTCTTCCTCTGACGAGGACTCGCTAACTTCTTTGATTATTGGGGAAGCCCCCTTTGCGCCCTCTGGTTGTTCAGCCGAGTACCGCTTAGCCATTCGCGACTCGTGGGATGATCGGAAATCCCTGTCGCTCATCATCATTAAGGGTGATGGTGGGTTCAACATGGGGCAAAGATCATCTGCCTCACCATCACTACGAGATGTCCCCTCCTGCTGACTAGATGTTTCCGACATGATTGTGAGATCAATGGTCATCGGAAACTCAAAAAAAAAAAGATTGAGGGAGGGGAATAAGGAAGCAGAAACAAGGCTCACTAAGGAAGAAAGCTCGCTTGAGAAGACACTAGAAGACTGCTTGCTGGGAATCACCTGACGCTGAAGGAAAGCAAACACATCAAAAGCAAAGGGGCAAATAACCCTGCCCAATGCTAGGGCATCCCCCTTTATAGCAAAACCATTTGTACGACATTTAATGTGCACATTCAATGCGACAGCCAGAGCAGCTCCTCGATGCTCACGCCGAACACGTGGAGCTCTACCACTCGCTACACGGCTTCATAACTAAGAGCAGGCCATGCGTGTAAGACCCATATCCTAAACCGTACTGTTCCGTAGACTTCTGCGGTCTTCCCTGTCGAATTCCGGCAACCTTCGACCCTTAACAAGTATTTGCGTGTGACTCAACCTGAGTCGACTCAACCCAAGACTTGTACCCTAGTGACCATGCCGTCGCCATAGTTCCGATGTCGTGTCTAGCGCGCGGAGGCGATACCCAGACCAGGAGATGTGGGCCAGCGTTCGGTTCGAGGAAAACGACGTGCGTACAAATTTCGAGAGAATCTCTACAACTTGTCACATCCATCAACCCATCAACCAATCACCTTAACCAAGAACACCATCACCTCACACCCTTCCCCAAGTAACTCCCAAAGTCAAAAAAGTTCTTACACACCCATACTTTTCTTACACCATCTACCACAAAGGTCAAAAAGTCTCTTACACATCCATCACCACCACATCCATCACCCATCTCTCTTTCTCTCTTTACAACCCTCACTCTCTCATTTTTTCAAACTCATTTCCAAGCAACCAAAATACCATACGTCCAAGCCCTTTTTAAACTCCGAGAGAACTTTATGTGTGGCCCACTTCCTACCCTCTCATCTCCCATCTCAACCATCCAAACTCCATCTCCTCCATTAGGAAGGAAGCCTAGGGAGCAAGAAGGAACGGTGGGTGATCTTGGATCTCCACCTATTTATTTTGTTTTGTGATTTAAGGGCCCACTTGTGGTGGGACCCACCTTGATGTAGGCTTTGTATCAAAGAGGGGCCCATAGTGGCAGGGCCCCTCCATCCTCGCCGATGTCTCTCTCTCTCTCTCTTTCTATGATCATGGCCCACCTATAATGTGTGTATTTTACCTATGCCATCTAAATAAGTGGGCCACCTTGATCCTTTTCAGGGCATGTATGATCGAAAGGTCACACAGGCCTGGATGAAAGGGAAACACAAATATCAGGCTGATTCAAAACAAATGGGCCATGTGGGACCCACCTTGATGAGGTGCATACCCTCACCGTCACTCCAGCGGACGCACCAACGGAGGGTGCAGCTAACAGTGAAGTGTTAACTGACAGTGTGGTGTGGACTGACGTAGGGTGTACTAACAATGAAGTGTGGACTGACATGGGGTCCATGGGACCCATCCATGCCGTCCATCCTCTTAGATGGGCCACACCATGGTGTGTGCGCTTTATCCAGACCATTCACCACCCCTGGACGGTGGGACCCACGTCCATGTGGGGCCCTCCCTGACACACCCAAATCCATAGCTCAACTGGCAGACTGAGTGAAAGATACCTCGTTTCAACGCTGAGGTCTTGGGATGGATTCCCTAGTGCGGTGGCTAACAATGAAGTGTGTGCAAGCGGTGGGGTCCATAGGACCCACCTACGCCGTCCATCCATTCTGATGGGCCACACCATCAGGCGTGTGTGGTGTCCACCATCCTTGGACCCACCCCATGTGTGGGGCCCTCCTTGATGAATTGGACCCTCCAGGCCGTCCAAGGGCCTGGACGTCATATTGGTATAATATAATTATTATAATATTATATATTGTATATTATATTATATATATATATATGCATGAGGTGTGGGACCCACCTCTAACCCCTTTATTGCATAAAAGTTGCGCTGACAGCTACTATATTATATATATATATATGAGGGTGGACCCTGCGTGGGACCCACCTCTATTCTCTTTAGAGCAGCTGTAGCTGTAACGTACAACAACTATGTAGCTGTTGTGTACGTCCATCTGGTGGGACCCCCTGTCATGCACGTCAGCACACTCCATCTGTCCCACGTGATGTATATATGCCTCCAAATCTTTCTGATGGTGGGACCCACTGCTGGACTAACATCAGCAAGTTCCATGGGCCCCACGTGATGTGCATGATCATCCCAGCTGTCCTAATAGTGGGACCCACACCTGGACAAAATTTGGATGGTGCTGATGTATATGGACAATGTTTGGGCAGTGCTGTCATCATTAATGGGCCATGTGCCCCATGGGTTGATAGTGTACAGTGATACATGTGTTACACCTACAACTATTGAAATGAGTTTGGTGTGGTCCAAGCCCACTTGAGGACCATGGGTGCGGCCCATCCATGAGGCCATCATGATGTATTTTGGCCCATGGGCGGGGCCCACCTATTGTATGGTTAGGCCCATATCGCGTGGCCCATTTGATGTAATCAAGGCCCAGATACATGGTCCATTTGTTGTATATGAGGCCACATGTGAGGCCCATGGTGATGCATTGAATCGGCCTATTCGATTTGACCCATTTGGTCAGCCCATTTGATCGGCCCATTCAATTGGCCCGATGCGTGTATGTGAGGCCCATAAGCGCGGCCCAATGTGATGTATGTGTGGCCGTTACATTGTGTATGGATTCCTTATGTAGGCTACTCCTTGGGAGCGATGTTGGTTTGACATCCACATTGATGGGCAATGATGGTTAGATGTCCTCATTATAACCTTCCCTTAGGCCTTGTTAGGCTCATTCTCTTCATGGGTTAACCCAAATAAGTGAGCCCCATCCACCGTATGTGATGGCCAATTCTGATTATCGATTTCCGATTATCGATTCTGATTATGAGTATATGGCAACATAGCATCATAATACATGTTCATACGCATCATCTGCATGCTTGTGATGAGATGAGTGATTGATTATCGCACATGCCATTAGGTAGATTGTTATGGACTCCCTAGTAAGGGAAGTTACCGCACGAGCGCGCGGTTCGCATATGTTTGCTGTATGATTAAATTGCGTGATTCATGCATCTTGCATTGTGTGACATGGTTACTGTAAGCACTAGCGATATCAGCGTCGTAGTCTCCACAGGTATATCGTGGTTGGCAGGATTGGATACTAAAAATCTTGTTCTACATGGGGTGCTATAGATATCTCTGAGTGAAAGTCCCTAAACCCTTATGGTACTAGGAGGTTGCTCCAACGTATAGATCGAGTGGGTGTAGGAGCATCAAGTGCCGATTACCAGAAGGTCACGCTTTTCACTGTGTCGTGGTCGGTTGGAAGGGGGTGTGGCCTTACCCACTTAAGAGGAGGGGGCAAAGCTAGGCTGAGTTTGACCAGCTCAAGGAATGGGTCCGCTATCGACGAGCCGAGTCCGATATTGGCAAACAGATGGTGAGGTCTTTTCTGCTCACCTTATTGCACACAATGGGGGGAGAATCTGGCTTGGAGTATACTAGACCCCGGTGATCTCTCCAAATGGATGGATGGTGTGGATACAAAATATATATCAACATGGGTCCCACAGAACTTAGTGACGTCACTTCAGTAGCGAGTCTCCCTACTCAACCTGTCAGTAGCTAATCCGCGTCCTTCGTTAAGGCATGAGAAATGCCACCATGCACGCCGCTGCAAGGTAAGTTCAGGAGGAGTGCAAGTGTACTCACGCAAATGCACTTTTAGGACACTTTGGTGAGATCTGAGCCATTCATCAGGTGATCCCCTCTGTGCATTTGTCGTATCCCAAAAATCAGTTTCTTATGACCATCTTGTTCTCCACACGTGTACAAAATCAATGAATGGTTTAGAGAAACTGACCAATGACACCAATTCTCAGGTGCAAGTGTCGACTGAGTCAACTCAGTGACTGAACTTGGAAGTCAGCTGAGACAAGTTGATTGGGCTCAGTTCTAAGCTATAGTGATTACTATAATGCATTACAATACCACTAAATATATACTCGTGCTCTGGTGGTAGACTATTGGGAATTTCAACACCGGATTACGGGTTCGAGTATCCATAGGTGGTGAAATCCCACTACAGTATAAGTGTGTGCTCCGTATGGGATTATATACAGAGATTGATTAATTTTAGGGTAAGTGGGAAATTAATGTTTTGTTGCACCTTAATTTATTAATTTTAGGGTAAGTGGGAAATTAATGTTTTGTTGCACCTTAATTTATTAATTTTAGGGTAAGTGGGAAATTAATGTTTTGTTGCACCTTAATTTAGTTTTATATACGGAATATTACTCATTGATTCATTAGATCTTTTCGCGTTCCGAACTCGGAAACTGAACTCATAAAATTCCCGATTGTTGAATCCGGCGCTGACAGCTTCCATAGTACCCCATTCTCGGCTCCTGACACCCATATACCAGGTTCCGTAGTACCTCATTCTCGGCTTCTGGCACCCATATACCAGGTTCTAATCCTGAGATTCTATAAAGAAGATTTTCAATATAAATTTATTTCATAATAAGCATAACCATAAGCATAACCCACGAACAATAACAAGAACATCATCACAAAATCCACTATGATAAAAAACTTTAAGTACAATGTATAAGAGAAATACAATGATAATATCAGAACTCCAAAAGCTCGCTTGCACGCTCCTGCTCCTGCTCAACTATATCCTAGCATCACCTGCACACATCAATCGTGCATAAGCTTATAGAAAGCTTAGAGAGTGGTGAAAGTGTGTGCGCAAGGTAGAAATGCAAATATGCAGTATCAGATTAATGCGAAAATGCTGGTAAGTCCATGAATACTATTAGCCGTACCAAGGTCATACGATAAAAGGCATGAATGCTATCGGTCATACTAAGGCCATGCAATGCAATGCCTACATGGCCAATGTCATATTTAAGATGTGACTCAAGCATACCAAATCTCATCTGAATCCTCATATCAATACGGTTCATCTCTGAAATATCATATATTAGTACGATTCTCTCTGGATAATCACTGGGGTCTTATTCATTATACACTAGATTGCCGCCCCACACTGAATGTACAATCATGCAAATGGAAGAGACCTCACTACCCGCTTGACTAGCAGTCTGCTAATATCTAACAGACACGTTGGTATATCAGTACGATTCTCTCTGGATAATCACCAGGGTCTTGTACATTATACACCAGATTGCCGCCCCACACTGGATGCACAACCATGCACCTGGAAGAGACCTTACTACCCGCTTGACTAGCAATCTGTCAATATCTAACCAGCACGTCGGTAGCGGACCCATCTACGAGCTAATCAGACTCAGCTTAGCATTGCCCCCTACCCTCGATGGGTAAGGCCACACCCCCTTCCAACTGACCACGACACAGTGTGTCACGCCCCAAACGTGGAAATCAGGTTCATAGGAATCCCGATCGCTGGATCTGGTGCTGACAGCCTCCGTAGTACCCCATTCTCGGCTCCTAACGTTCATATGCCAGATTCCGATCCTGAGATCCTACAAGGAGGATTTTTTTTTTGTATATTTAACTCGTAATAAGCATAATCACAAGTATACCCAATTTGCAAAGACAACATCATCATCAAATATCCACTAATATGAACATTTGAATACAATACTAAAAGGGAAATACGTAAATCGAAAGTCAAGCTCCAGAAGACCGCTGCACGCTCTAAGCTCAACACTGCTGCAACCTATCATCATCTGCACGCATCTATCGTGCATAAGCTTATAGAAAGCTTAGAGGGTGGTGTAAGTGTGTGCACAAGGTAAGTGCCAAGTATTTAATACAATGTCATTATCATACAATACCGAAAATACTGGTAATACATAAATCATACATTATCGGAATAAGTAGAAATGTTGACAAGATCATGAATTATCAGAGTAAGCAGAAATACTGACAAGATCATAAATCATAAGATAACAGAGTAAGCAATATAGAATAGCTATGCAAATAAGGAGTCATAAAAAGCCAAATATCAGATGCCGGGGATGTGATACAATATACAATTCTTGATGAGTTCACGAATAGCGCCAACCGTATATAGACCATATAAATGTAGAAACGTAGTAACCTAAAATGCCGTATGCCGCGAATGTCATGCAATATGCGGTGCAAATGGAATGACGATACTAGAGTGTGAAGTCGGGATGATAGTACGTAATATTGCAGGTTATGGGGTTCATCACAAGGGACTTATATCCAAACTAGTCCCATATCTAAATTTGGATAGTCAAACTCAATGTGGTAAACTCCTGATCTCAGGTTAGTCGCGTGCCCCAACCGAAATCCTGGCCATTGCGAAGGCACACGTAACAAATAGTTATGCACCACCAACCCGAGTGGATAGTAAATGAATGAATGCATGAATGATTATGCAACTCCTGCTCACTAAATCCACATATCAGTACAGTTCATCTCTGAGATCATCAACAGGGTTTAGTACACTCCAAAGGGTACTGCCGCTCTCCCAGCCGCACAGTCCAAGTGAGCGTAAGAAACCTCACTATCCGCTTAGCCAATAGTCTGCCAATACCTATCCGACACGTCAATAGAGAACCCATTCACGAGCTAATCAAACTCAGCCTAGTATTGCCCCCTACCCTCGGGAGAGTAAGGCCACACCCCCTCCCAACCGACCACGACACAGTGGGAGATGCGGCCTCATGGTATTCGGTACTCTGGCGCTCATGTATCCACTCGGTCTCGACATTGGAGCGTCTCCTAGCCACGGAGGTTTAAGAATTTTCACGCAGGGACATTTATGGCGCCCGTATGCTAGAACCAAACATTTTCGATTTCCCATTTGGCCATCTACGATATGCCTGTAGAGGCTACGACCCTGATGTCGCTAAGGCGTACAATAATCATAATGCGAGATGCATGAGTCATACAATCCAGTCATGCATCAATCCTGAGCATACCGCCTGCTCATGTGAGATAACCTCCGCCTATCAGGGAGTCTTATAACAACATGCCCAATGACATATGCAATGATCAACCACATCTCATAACAAACATACAGATGATGCGTATGGGCATGTATCATGATGCTATGCTGTCATACACTCATAACCAGTATCAACAACCGGCATCGACAATCAACTTCGACAATGTGGACATTTAACCAACATTGCCCCCAAGGAATGGCCCACATAGAGCCAAACATATAATGGGCCCACGGCCTCACACAAAGGCCTGATATACAACACAGTGGGCCTTACTCAAGGGACACATATACACAACAGGCAAGCCCTACTCATGGGCCTCAAATACATGATATGTGGGCCCTACACATGGGTCTTGAATACATCGAATGGGCCATGAATACATCACAATGGGCCTTTCTCATGGGCCTAACATACATCACAATAGGCTCCATAGCCTGGTCCTCAAATGCATCCCAATGGGCCTCATCACATAGGCCTCATATACATCATATTAGGCCTTAAACATGCCTTGAATGTACATCACAACGGTCCTCAAATACGGGTCGCATATACATCGCATTGGGCATCAACAATCGGCCTCGATATTTGGGGTCAATACTCGGAATCGACACTCGGGATTGGCCTCGATAATCGGTACCGATAATCAACATGTATAAACAAGGTGGGGTCCATAGATGGACAACTAATCAACAATAATATAAAGATCGGCTCTCGGCCATGGTTATATCAATCTGATAGCACGGAGCTATCTGTCTATAGCGAATAGGGCCCACTTATTTGGGTTAACCCAAGAAGAGAATGGGCCCAACAAGGCCTAAGGGAAGGTTACAATGAGGACATCTAACCGTCATTGTCAATCAATGTGGATATTCAACCAACATTGCTCCCAAGTAGTAGCCCATGTAGAGTCAAACATAAGGTGGGCCCAAATATCCAACAGGTGGCCTCAAATAGTCATCACAGGTAGGCCTTACACATGCAGCAAGTGGGCCTAGTGGGTTAATACATTGGGCTGCACCATTAGCCTAATATGCACATCACGGTGGGTCGCATCATTGGGCTGCATCAATGGGCGGCAATCCAATAAGTGGGCCGCATCAATGAGCCGCACTAATGAGCCTTACACATATTAAGACGGGCCTCAATAACTGGACTGGAAATATGTCATAATGGGACACGACATACGGGCCGAAAATACGTTGCAATGGGCCTCGACCCATGAGCTGAAAATACATCTCTGTGGGCCTTACCAAATGGGCCATAAACACATCCTAATGGGCCTCAACCATGGGCCTCTAACATATCATAACGGGCCTTGCATCAATGAGCTACACTAATGGGGCTCATGCACATCAAGTGGGTTGCATCAATGGGCCGCACAAATGCATAATAGGTAAGCCCTGCATATGCAACAGATGGGCCCCACCAGATGGTTAGCATGGATATAGATTGCATACATCTAGTGGGTCACACATCCCACGGACGGTGTGAGTAAAACATACATCGAGGCTGGCCCTATATGACCTGGATGGTTAGAGTGGAACATATGAGGTGGGCTCTACTCACAGGTTCCAAATACATTACAATGGGGCTTACCAAATGAGCTTTGAATACATCTCAATGGGCCTCAACCTATGGGCCCTGATATATATCATAATGGGGTGCCTGCCCTGGATGGCGTGGATAAAAATACATCATGGTGCATCCCATCCAAATAGTTGGACAATATGGATATAAAAACATATATATCATGTAGGATCCATGTGTACAACGGATGCATCAAGGTGGGCCTCACACAGATGGACTACATGGAATGCAATATATATGTCACACGGGTTCCACATCCCACGGCCAGAGATTGGGCGATGAAGATAAATATATACATCATGCTGGCCCACACTGCATATAGACGGTATGCTTATTCAACACATATAATAACATGTAGTAAGGAGGGCCCCACCATCCAGTAGCTGTTGGACGATATGAATAAGGAGTGAATGTATCAAGATGGGCACCTCGAATGGACCACAAAATACATCAAAGTGGGCCCGACAAATGGGCCACAAAATACATCAAAGTGGGCCTCATAACATGGGCCTCCTATACATTAAGGTGGGCCCCACTGGACGGGCCACAATACATCAAGATGGGCCTCCTCACATGATCATACGTACATCAATTGGGCCACACCAATGGGCCCCATGTATATCAAATGGGCCACACCCAAATAAAAGTGGTGATAATGATTTTCACCATTTAAGTTCCTAAGGTCCACCATAACATATGTTTCCCCTCCAATATGTTCATAAATTAACATAATGATAGATGAAGTGGAACAAATATCAGCTTAATAGGAAACTCCCATGGCCCTTAGAAATTTTAAATGGTGGACGTCATTGTCCACTACCTTAAATGGTGGGGTCCACTTGAACTTTAGATTTAACTTATTTTTAGTCTCAAGCCTGTTAAGACAAGCTTGCCAAATGGTTGGACGGTTTGGATGCAACACATGCATCAAGGGCAGGGTCCACATGAGCTATGGATCTGACTCATTCTTTAGCTCACGCCATGAAATGAGCTTTCAAAATGGATGGATAGCTTGGATGCAACACATGCATTATGGTGGGTCCCATGAAGGCCCACCATCATGTATATATTATATAATATAATATAAAAATCTATATGTAATATATATATATATATATATATATATATATATATATACACACACACACACACACGTGCACACATCAGCCCCACATGTGGGGTGGTCCACTAGGTGGGGTCCATTAGCCGTCACAGTCCCAGGTGGATTTCCACCATTCAATGGAAGTAGGGACGCAACACATAGTGGGGTCCACAGAGCTTGGTGACGTCAAACAGTAGTTGAACAGCTGTTGTGAGATGGACCAGCCACCCTACCTATACAAGTGGGTCTCACGTGGGGCCCACCTTAATGCTTATCTGCCATCCAATCTATTGATAGGGTCACACGTACTTAGATGCAAGAGAAAAATAAATTTTATATAATCCAAAACTTCTGTGATGTCCAAAAGGGGCTTCAATGGTAGCCTTTCAATCACCACTGTTTCCTATGATGTGGGCCACTTGAGCTTTATATATGGATGATTCTTGGGGTGGCCCATTGCCTGGAGGGGGCCTACAAAATGGACGGTGTGGATATACAACACACATCATAGTGGGGCTCACGGCTGGGACCGTGGTCCCTGGCCCATCCGCCTACGCAACAGGACGCCGCTGGCGTCCTCTGATGGTAAGCGGCAGTAGTAGCTGCTGCCATTATATTTTTTTTTGAAAAGTGGTTTTTGTGTGGATTTTTACATGTAGGGCCCACATTAGGCAGATCCACACCACCCATTGTATTTCATGGCTCGAGACGAACCAAACAAGTCCAATATTCACTATATTTTTGATGCATCAAAACAACAAGGTGGATTTTAGTGGTAGACACACTGTTTGCTATGCTAGGGCTCATCTGAGAGTCAGATTAACCTCATTTTTCAGCTCAACGCTTAAAATAATCTAAGAGATAGGATGGACGGCATAGATTAAACTTATACATCGAGGCGGGGCTTGTATGAGTGGTCCTTCCAAAGTTTTTAAAAAAAAAATCAAACTGACGTTTTTTTTTTGTCTTGATTGCTTGTCAGTACACAACACTCTCACTTCACTCTTCACTTCTCACCCACGTCCAGCATCCCTAGACGCTGGACGGTTTGCATACAATACATGTATAAGGTGGGTCCCACATGTGGGGACCATGGCAATGGCTGGTGGGTCACACGTGGACATGGCCCACTTGATTTGGACTAACTTAATATTTGTGTTTTCCCATCTCCCTAAGGTAGGGCCCAAATGGTTTGAATGGTTGGATAAGACATACATCAAGTGGGGTACATCCGGGTGGGCCACATTGTCACACACAACAAAAGTGAAAGAGAGAATTGGAAAGAGAGAGAAGAATAGAGACACCCACCTCTGATCTTCTCTTCCTTCTTCCGCCTATAGTCTCTAGAGCCCCAAAGAAACGATTCTGACGATTGAGATGGACTTTGAATGGTGGAGATGGGAGGTAGGAAGGTGGGCCACACTAGCTCTCTCATGGGGAGCTTGGACGTGAGTTACTTGGGATGAAAAATGAGAGAGGAAATGAAAGAGAGAGAAATTATGGGAGAGAGAGATGGTGGAGTGACATGAGAGGTAAGGTACTTGTTGACTTTATGGTACTTGTGTAAGAGAGAGGTAAGCTAAGGTATGGGTTGCTTGTACTTGACTTTGATTGATGGATTGATATGACATTTGATGTGATTGATGGAACTTTCTCTTGAGATTTGCAACGTGCAGCGTTTTCCTCAAACTGAACGCGAGCCTACATCTCCTGGCCCAAGTATCACCTCAGCACGTAATACGTGGCGTTGGAACCGCGACGACGGCGTGGTCGCAATGGTACAAGTTTCGAGTCGAGCCGACTCTGATATACAAGACACAACCTAGGATCGCGTGCAAATGCTGGTAACAAATCGCGGGTCGTCGGAATTCGACTGGGAGGGTCACGGAAGCCTAGGGAATGGTACGATCTAAGATATGGGCCTTACACAGTGGAAGACGCGGCTTAATGGTATTCGGCACTCGTGCACTCATACATTCACTCGGTCTCGACGTTGGAGCATACTCTTTGTACCATAAGGGTCTGGGGACTTTCACCCTAGGACATCTATGGTGCCCCCGTACTTTAATAAGTATTTCCTGTATCCAATCATGTCATCCACACTATACCAGTGAAAGCTACAGCCCTGATGTCGCTAGGGCGTACAGTAATCATAACACATAATGCAAGAGACATGAGTCACACAAATCAGTCATGCATCAATCCTGCACGTACCGTGCGCTCATGTGAGACGACTCCACCTATCAGGGAGTCTCATAAACAACCTACTCAATAACATATGCAATGGTTAACCACATCTCATAACAAGCACACAGATGATGTGCAAGGGCATGTATCATGAAGCTATACTAAGCATACTCATACAATGATGTTGTACTCTCCTCATATCAAGGTTGGGCCTACGTGGCCTACCTATATTCCTAAGGATCCGAAACAGGCTTCCTTTTCCATACTATCATATAGCTCGCTAGATTCCCTAGAGAGCCCAAATAAGTCCTAGATGTACTCCAAGATTAAAATAATCTTACTAGCAACCAATGAGAGCCCAACATTTTGGGTTAGCCCAATATAAATACATGGATCATGCAAATATCAATGGGGTCCAATAATTTGGGTCAACCCGCTTAGAGAATGATGAGAATGAGACTAATAATGGGCCTAAGGGAAGGTCACAATGTGGACATTTAACCATCATTGCCCACACAATGTGGAGATTTAACCAACATTGCTCCCAAGGAGTGGCCCACATAGAGCCATACATATAGCCCGCTAGATTCCCTAGTGGGCCTAAATAAGTCCTAGATGGACTCCAAGATTAAAATAATCCTACTAGCAACCAATGGGGGCCCAACATTTTTGGTTAGCCCAATATGAATAGATGGATCATGCAAATATCAATGGGGCCCAATGATTTCGGTCAACCCGCTTAAAGAAAGATGAGAATGAGACTAACAATGGGTCTAAGGGAAGGTTACAATGTGGACATTTTACCATCATTGCCCACACAATGTGGACATTTAACCAACATTTCTCCCAAAGAGTGGCTCACATAGAGCCAAACATATAGTGGGACCCATGGCCTCACACAAGGGCCTCATATACATCCCAATGGGCCCTACATAAGGGCCTAATATACTTTGCAATGAGCCTCACATAAGGGCCTAATATACATCACAATGGGCTTCACACAAGGGCCTAATATACATCACAATGTGCCTCACACAAGGGCCTAATATACATGTAACGCCCCAAAAATCGGCACCAGAATACAGAGACCCCGATCTCGAGTTTTCGGGTGTTAACTCAATGACAATACACATGTGACCTCATTCAAATTTGCATTCATTCCACACACGGATAATCAGAGTAATGCAATTCACTTAGTGGATCCAAAGCGCGGTAAAGATAACGAAAGATTCAGAATAGTAGAGTTAACAATCAAAAATAGATTTCAATGGTGGTGATCACCCAAAATGGGGATTATACAAACTACAATATACATACCCAAGATGGTTATAATGTAAAGCTTTCAGTTTACGCGTAATTCTCCAAAACATAACGGTGTTGGCATAACCGATATAAGCCTACCAGTATGAGGTCTCACTAGTACCTGTATCAATGATACTCCTGGTTGGTGTTTTAAAACACCATCCCAAGTGAGAGTGAGTAGCTAACTCAATCATTCCATTAGTTCTAAGTTACACATATTATCGACACAATCAGCGCAATTAATGATAAAACAAGAAATCAAACAATTCTTAAATACTCTTGCTAAATATGCATATGAAGATATGACATGATACATGCCATTTATAAACAACAGTCCCTTACACGTGACTCCGACCACCTGGTTCGTAAATAACAACACTTTCTCAACATGCCACTTCAACACATGTTTCGCCACATTCTAAACTAATATGATGCGATGAATGATCATGTTAGCCGAGTAATTATTAAGTTCAATTCATCCAGCACATAAGCGAAGTTAGGATACCGGTGTTATATCCGAGTCCTTATCCGGATCACATGGCTCATTGTTGCACGTAGGAACTCATTACCAGTGTCCTTTGATCCAAATTTAGGTATCACCTGTTTATCTCACAAATCAACAATTCCAAAGGTATAGTATGATACCTAAATATATGAGGATCAACCCGGTATGGGTCGTCACCTAATACTGGGTATGATGACTCAGTTCCAAGGTGCGGGCTTGTCACATAAAATCAAAACACATAAAGGAAAGGGCTCGTCACCCAATTTCATTCACGCCCAAGTCGTTCAAAAAGTACTCTAACACGGAACCATCAGCTGGGTAATTTGACAAGGGCCGTTCGAACAATGATATACCACCTCCATTAGTGCTCACTGGTCACTATGGTGAGGCTCGTCACCCTAGCATAGGCCAACAACTCGGACACAATGTCCCATACCACCATACCCGGCTCATGAGTCTTAGTTGCTCACTGGTCACTACGGGGAGCTCGTCACCCCGACGTAGGCTGACAGCTCGGACACGGTGTCTCATACCACCATGCCCGGCTCATGAGTCTTAGTGGGATCATATCGCACTAACAGTTATAAATAGACACATCCATTGGGAATGGGGTATCTTAGATTCCATTTAGTCGTGTCATACATTGTAAACATACATGATCAGTCAGCTAGTGGACTAATTTGATTGACTTAAGAGAACCACGACACAACTAGCATTGGGTGCAAGCAGCCCTTGTAGTCCAGCTACTGTCTGTCATCCGTGTTCAACCCGGATCAATTGAACAAGCCTAGGGTGGCCACCCTAACTTGGGCCACCTATTGATTTAGGCGATTTACCGACTGACCCAATATCGTAAAAATCCTACGCATCGCTATGAATTAAACACTACATCATGCAATTATAGTATATATACTACTACACAACGACTTAGGTATTTCATCGAACAAGTAAGCATCAATAGAGCAATACATTCACTTAGGCATTTCATTAAACATGTGAGCAACAATAGAGTAATACATTTATTGAGGCATATTAATAAACGTGTGAGCATCAACAAATCAATGCATTCAATATGGAGTTCAATTAATCATGTGAGCATCTTTAAAATAACATGTTTAATCACTTAGGCATTTTATCAAATATGTGAGCATGCATAGACAAATAATGACACATATTATAATCAAACATGAAATATGAATATACTAGCTATTTACAAATCATTCACTACAACAAATCATTAACTGAGACCCTCAAGAGTTGATAAATAGAAACCTAGGCATAATGGTCCACACCTTAGGAAGGAATATCTGATTTTAAGCTCCTAGGGTTAGGGATTTGAGAAAAATCACAAATTCCTATATAAACATTAAGAAGTATATGAGATTCATGCAATTTATTTTAGAAAAACCTAGGTTAGGAAGTAGGATTTATTTTTACCTCCTAATCGCAAGTACGGGGGATTCGATGGAAGAAAATGATCGAGGTCAGGGCCTTGGTCGGAAGAGACCGATGAAAGGAAGCACCAAAACCTCCAACTCCTACTCTCACTCTACTTCTCTTCTTCTTTCTCTTTCTCTCTCTTTCTCTCATTTGGAAAATGTAAATTCGTATGGAGAGATGGGCTGCCCAAATGAAGCCCTTATATAGTGCTAGATTTTGTGTAAATGGCCCCAAGAGCTGGGTTTTTACTATATTAGCCCTATGGGAGGGTTTTTTAACCTCTAGGGCCTAGTATGGGTGTACATATTGATATACACCGTAGGATAATTAGCCATAATGATGATCTACATATGATATGATCAGCCCACCATTTGGATGCGCCGATCGACAGATATGATTAGAAGTCTGTTCAACGGTCATCGATAGTTGATCGGGACTGCGGCTATACGGATATGTTTAGAGAAATATCTTTAGTCGGTACCCCGTCTTTGGCCATGAATCGATGGTCTGAAAGTCACAACTTTGTGAAAGAACAAAGTGACTAGTTTTACTTAAGTTTCAGATTTCAACTTAGGAAATTCACACATTTAAAGAACTTAAATTCTGACTAAAGTTGAGTAATTCTGGGCACTATCTTAGTTTACTACCCGCGATGGGCGTCAAGCCCAGTGAGATGGACATTATTCTATAGTTTCAAGTTTAGTAGGCCACTAACGAGTGATATATAACTTGTTTAGATAATTAAGGAATTTATGGAATGAATTGGGTATTGAGATTTCTCGTGCACAATTATAAGGGTTTGGATAAGCTAAGTTCAAAATGTGGCCTATTCACAATTAGCGAAAATAAGGATTCAATTATAATTACCATGAACCATTGGTTTTTAGGCTAAAAGGATACGAGGTCAGTTTGGTTTGTTAATTAAGATCTGACCACTAGTTATCTCAGATTTTAGTAGGTCTTTATTTAGTTGTAATTGTCTTAACTAATTAATGATAGGTCAACTAGATTTAGGCTCTATGTGAGCAAATCATGTGGCCTAACTCGGTGTTTAAGTGATCGATGATTAATCGGACTTGTGCGGTTCTTTACCGGTACCACCTGTGTATAAGCTAACATTGAGTGTTAATGGTTAGTAAGTGATAATATAAGCTAATTATATATATATATATATATATATATATATATATATATATAATTCATGGGTTTTTTGGAAATCCAAAACAGTGAAAATCCAGGACCTTACAATACATCACAATGGGCCTCATACAAGAGCCTAATATACATCACAATGGGCCTAATGAAACAGTCCATAGCCCTTATAATGGTTGGAAAATAAATGAGCTTCACTCATATTATCTCATACATCAATATTAGGCCTCTTGGGTTATCCCATAGCCCACATACATCAAGGTGGGCCACATGGGGTAGCCTAAAGCCCCGAAAAATGCTGAGGTAGGTTATGTCTATCACATCTAACATGGTGGGCCTCTTTGGGCAGCCCATGGGCTCTAAAAAATATAGTTGGGCCAAGTGTACAATATACTCAACATAGTGGTTTACAAATCAGCCCATATAGTCCGCCATAATGGATGGATAGCACCTCACTATAAGAATTCTAAGGCTGGATATTCAGCCCGTCTGGCACATTAAACATCCAGAAAATCTGGGCAATCTAGCCCTTATACAATTAGATGAAAGGTGGGCTTAACAAGGCATTAAAGGGGCCTAAATTCTGTTCAACAAGGTGGTGTATATCATACAAGGAAGTGGGCCTGCTGCTGGACTTTTGGGTCAACAGCAATTCAGTCAATCTAGACGTTCAAAGGCTGGACGACTGAGGATAAAACATGCATTAAATGGGTCCCACGTCCAGGGGTTGGATAGTGTGGATATTGCACATACAGCATGGTGGGCCCACGCATCACCGAGGGATGGTGTGAATATATAGCACATACATTGAGGTGGGTCCCACCGTCCAGAGGTTGGACAGCATGGATAAAACCTATACATCATGGTTGGCCCCACGCAGCACCGTCTAGAGATGGACGGTGTGAATATAGAATACATACATCAAGGTGGGCCCCACCCCCACACGTGCAGCACATGTGGGGTGGGTCCCACGTCCAGCCAAGTGGACGGATGGCTAGGATATAAAACATATATATCACATGGGTCCCACCGTCCAACAGTGGACGGTGGACAGCATGGGTGAAACGCATACGTCAAAGTTGGGTCCACACGTTGTGGGACCCACTAGCTTTGAATAAAGTTGATATTTATTCTTTCTCTCCACCTGGGCCTGTCCAGACGGGTAGGCAGTGGGCCTGCCGCTGGACGGGTAGCAAGGTGGGCCCCATCATGTGGACGGCATGGATATAGAATACACACATCACGTGGGGTCCACATGCATCATCCCAGCACATTATGTTGATGTCCAATTCCAGGCCAAAAGCTTGCTAGAAAAAAAATAACACCATGTACATCAAGATTGAACCACCTAGATGGGCCCCACATGCTCAGACCAAGGTCCACATGCATCAAACCTTTGCATGCAAGACAGGGCAGCAAGGCGGGCCAGCCTGCATCTAAAAAATTAGACAGCTAGGGCGTCCCACCCTGTTGGACGGTATGGATGTGCTGAGCACATCAGATGGGCCATGATCATCAAGAAAAATATGAGATGTAGGGGGAGAGAGAGAGAGCGAGAGAGAGAGAGAGAGAGAGAGAGAGAGAGAGAGAGAATTGACCAATAGAGGAGGGACTCCGCCACTATGGGTCCCTCACATGATCTACACCATACAATCACATATGGGTCCCATACATGCATGGGCCCAACATAACATTAAAAAAAAAAAATTCTGAGGTGGGGATACCATCCCCACCATGCAAATCAAGGATCTAGATGACCCTTAAAAGGAATGGATTGAAGTAAAAACCATCATGGTGGGGTCTATGGAGAATGGTCCCACCATGCAAATCAGGGATCTAGATGACCCTTAAAAGGAATGGATTGAAGTAAAAACCATCATGGTGGGGTCCATGGAAAATGGTCCCACCATGGCTCATGCATGCAACAAGATAGGCCAAAGGCCACATCTAGGGGATCATGGAGGATCTCCACCATGGATTGGTGGGTCCTTCAAGTCCCCATACAAAGAAAAGAAAGAGATCTAAGGAAGAGACTAAGATCTAACTCTAGAGAGCACCCACCTTCAAATCTCTAGTTCCTTCTTCCACGAATGGGATCCTAGTTGGCTAAGGAAGATGCTTCAATGTTTGAGATTGACTTTGGATGATTGAATGAGGGGGTATAGCAGCATGCAAGGGGCTGAATTTTGGGATAGCTTGGGATGTCTAAGCACTTGCAATAATGGAAGAATGGGAGAATGAAAGAGGGAAAGAGAGAGATGAAGGAGAGAGCGAGTTGTGGGGTAGGGGAGTAGGGTAGCTAGCCTCTCTGTCCTAGTTAGGCAATGATTTGTCGTAAGAAAGCATGGCTAGGGTCATCATTGCTTTGTAAGAGGCATGAGGCTATGGGAGTAGGATGATGTCATCCTAGGTTAGCTAGGGTGACATCACCCACATGATTGCTTGGGAAAATGGGTGCGAACACCATTGGTCCCACAATGTATAATCAATGGTTGGGATAATGCGATGGCCGGATCTCACTATCTAAACGTCGGATTGACGCACAAGACGCGGCGTTGGAACCGTGACGACGAAGCGGTTGTAATGGCATAAATCTCAGGTTAAGTCACCTCAGATTTAAAGGATGTCACTTTGGGTCATGTGCAAATGCTATATATGGGTCGTGGGTTGCCAGAATTCGACCAGGAGGACCACGGGATCCTATGGAACGACAAGATATAGGGACACAGGCTTGACAGCTCTCCCCTTCTAACAAAAATTCTGTCCTTGAAATTTACTATCATGCAGAACAAAACAAGAAGAAGAAGAAGAGAAAACACGGCATTATGATCATATATATCAAAACATAACACAAATACAAGGCACAATCAGTCTACAAAGAGATGCGAATAACGCTCTCTAATCTCAACCTCACGCTCCCAAGACGCCTCCTCAGCAGAATGGTGACCCCACTGGACCTTCACCAAAGGAATGACCTTGGTCCGGAGGACCTGCTTCTTCCGATCAAGGATGAGAACTGGCTGCTCAACGTAGGAAGGATCCTTACGGACCTCAAGGGGCTATCAATCAATCATGGGAATGATGTCTAACCCACACTTCCACATTATCAAAACATGAAAAATATTGCAGAGCCAGACAACTGAGAAGGTAAGGCAAGCCTATAGGCCACGGCGCCAACGCATCTAATGATCTCTAAAGGTCCAATAAATCTCAGGGCAAGCTTGCCTTTCTCTCCAAATCAAACAACACCCTTCATGGGTGAGACCTTGAGATACACTCTATCCCCAACAGCGAACTCCAATGGACGGCGCCAACGATCAGTGAAACTCTTCTGCCAATTCTGAGCTGTGCACATTATCTGTCTGATGATATCGATAATGTTTACACCCTAAGTGTAGGGTTGCAATGTAGTGATAATCTCGGTAATACCGAGCTCGAATCCACAAGGACTGAACCTTGTACGTAATCTGCAAGTAACTTGAACTAGAATTAGGCAAGCAATCTAAATCAGGAAAATTGAGGAAATTATGGTAAGAATTTTAATGAACCTTGTGAAATTCAAAGGTGGGAAACTAGGGTTTCCAAGAATCTACTTGTAGAGATCAGGGAGATTTATGCTTGATTCATGAACACAACTAGAATCAGAGTCCTATCTCCATCCAGTTGGAAGATATTTCATTAAAAACTAATCTGAACTTCCTTTGATCTAATTTTTAAGAGAAGGTAGGTATGAGAATTACAATTGATTCTATCACAGAACCATACCCATGAGACAAAGCAAACAACAGAATTTAGACAATCCACATCCAATCTAAGGGATGTATGAATGTTAGGAAGGATTCTATTATTCAACCATGCCTAGGAGACAGTGGTGATCACTTACGATTGTATTGGCTCTATTAAATCCATTGACCCTAGGTTTTTTGAACAAAGATATCCAAATAGATACTATTTTGACTCAATTTACGAGGCTACCACATGGCCACTGAAAGTGGGTATGATCGAATAGTTTCATCGAGATTATCAAAGTCCACATGATTCAACATGATATCCACTTGGTTTTCTTATGATATGAACCCTCCATTAAGTGTTTTAAAGGCTGATAAACACTTACATAGTTTTTTATTAGTTAATCATAGATTTTCAATCATTAACTTTGAGTTTTAACTAATGATTTGTTTTAAACCCTACTTGATGGACATCTAATGGCTAATATATGTTGATTCAATCCTTATAGCAGCATATGATTTTTCAAGGATGGTAACCATGGATAGTGGAGGGATGTGGTCAGTTCTGGTGCATGAATTATGGAGGTAAGTAGCTTCATTTACAATAAAGTACATAGAAGTCTGTAAGGTGGTGGAGCATCATACTGGGTGCACCTCCTTAAACCATAACCCCTCCTTATATATTGATCCTTAAGAGGGAAGGATGACGGTGGTGAAAGTCGAAGCGCCCCTTGGATGTCCACCACATACTTTTCAGTACTCAGGTGTTACCACCGTACTTTTCAATAGTCGGGTGTTACCATGATTAACTAGCTTATTGGACTGTGCACCTCACTCCAGCCTGAATCCAACCAATAGGGGTAATCTTCACTCGTAGATCAAGCCATCCATCCGTCGATTCTTAAGATGGACCATCACATCATCATTCGTATTAAAGGAAATTGGGTAACTTGTTCACAAGAGCCTTTTCTGACACCCCAACCTAGTCAAAAACTTAGCATAACACTCTAGTAGGAAAAATGAACCGTCCTTCGTCGATCTCGAGGCTTAAGCTAGCGAACCTATTGGAGCGACGATCTGGATCATGATAGTAAGGTGATTCAACCATTAACTTTCACTTGAACATCCTTGAGGAACCCTAGACCAGGATTTGTGAATTCAAGCAAGTCCAATCATTAGATTTGAAGGTTAATCATCAAATGTAAACAAACCATGCCCACGATTATGATAAAGTTTCAATGATTGAAACCAATACTATCATGCTACTAACCTCTCAGATCGGTAGAACATGCTATAAATCCAGTCCATGCATAATGATGGGCCTTGCAAAGGAGAAGTTCAATGATAAACAATCCCCTACCTCAGTTTCCTATCAAGAGGCTCACTCGAGTTTTAGATCAACCCCATTCATGGACCCATCGCCCAGAATGAGTGGACTAAAGGGATGAACGGAGTGGATTTCACACTGCATCACAATGGCCCCACATTGGTGGTGTGTGTACACTAGAAGAGATGCACCTAGACTAGTTCATGAACCTTAAAACCCCTAACGTCGTTATGTACCAATTGAAGATCAACCGGACCGTTGTATCGTTAAGGATCAACCTGTAAAGCTCAAATTTTACTTAGTGTGGTCCATCTGAGCTTTGGATTTGTCCACTTTTTAGCTAGGGATCCTTATTGGACACATGGAATCGAGTGGTCAGAGTGGATTCACCGACAACATTGTTGTGGGCCTCACACACTATGCCTGTGTACTAGTGTACCCCAATAGGCGTGCACCCATGATTATAAGACCCGGTTAAGTCAAGTTTGACCCGCTGACCTGAGCCCGAAGGAGAATTTCTTCTTTTTTCTTTTATTTCCCGCTCGAGCTACATTTCAAACGAGCATCGTTCGATCTAACTATGGCTCATCATGACGATCCATTGGAGCGATCCAAATCGTCCATCACGAGCGGAAGTCAAATCCGACCAAACCCTAACCCTTCTTATACATTGAAACATGTGTGCATGGACACAATTTTTGGTGTAAACAGGATGTGCGTGCCGTACATTTTCGAAAACGGAAACCATTTGGTTGCCTTGTTAGGAATCCATGTGCTTCACCACATCCTAACCATCCATTTTGAGAGATCCTACCCTTCATGCATTTCGCGTTTTAGGGTTTTCGCGGCTACAAAGTGGGCAAAAGGAATCTTCGTCGTTTGTGCGTTGGCACGATCCCAACCACCCATTCACTTCTAAAAGACCTCCTGGAGCATCCTATACATCGATTTTAGGGCGTCTCACAACTTCCTTCACAGCAGAAAGGGGATCTTGTGCGAGATCTCGCAAGTTCAAAAGAAACTGCTCCTAGCTCAAAAAATTCGCACACCACGAAAATTTTTGTCTTTTTCCAAAAGGTGGACCCCACAATGATCTTTGAACCTATTCACACCATCCATGCGTTATTGATCATAAGATCAGCCATTAAACTAGTAATCCCATTAACGGCAGGATCATCTTCCCCATTAAGCTGAAGATACCCATCATCGGGTAATGGGTCCCATTCATTGATTTGATTGGTCTATTTGGTGGGCCAAGGACTAAAAGTTTATCCCTGACGTGTGATCTAAGCCATGCAATTGGACCTCCTATATCTGTTAATGATTGTAATTAAACCATTGAGTTCAGTGTCGGGTGTAACTAATCCATTGATTAGTTCCTTCGAACTCTTTAAAATAAGTTAATAGAGCCTTTACAAGGTTGCCTTTTAGGGTAACCCTTTCCAGAAAAGGAAAGGCAGAAAGAGAGAGAGAGAGAGATTTTGAGTCAAGGGTTGCCGCACCAACTTGACTCAGTGAGTTGTAGGACAGAGTTTGGGTCGAGCTCAATCCAGGTCATCCCAGAGAAGAAGAGAGATGGTAGGAGAAGGTGGGAGGTGTATTGAGTTGATTTCGGGTTCAAGGAAGTCAACTCGCTACCAAACTCGATGTCGACTCTGACTGAGTCTGTCCGAGTTTTACGGGTGGGTTTTGGCGAACTCAAACCACACCAGTTGCTCCTGAGGCAACAAATAAAGAAGAAGAAAAGCAGAAAAAAGAAGCGAAGAGAGGGAGTGAGCAGTTGTTGTCTTTCCTCCTGGCCGCTGAGTCAACTCAGTAGTGTGGCTTCCATATCGGTTGTGGGGAAAATCTTGAGCCAGTGAAGTGAGTTGGGATCACACCCAGTCCAATGGTTGTTATTGATTTAGCATATCTTTAGTAAACTCAGCGAGAAACTTAGTTCAGTAAACTAAGTTGCCTCAAGGGTGATGTTAAGTCGCTATGATGTTGACTTAATGAATCATCATTTAGCTCAGGGAATGTTCTGAACTGGTTCGGGTCTGACTCAATCTAGCTAACGTTACAAGAGAAAAGGGAGAAGTAAGAAAAAGAAGAAGGAATAGAGGGAGAAGAGATGGTCACTGGTTTGAACTGGTTGACTCGTTGTGTCAAGTTAAAGCAGGGAATTGGGTCTGATTTCGGTTCGGCTGCACTGAGTATTACTACCAGACCATGTGGATTCAACATGACAAGGAGAGCCCTGGTTGGAAACAAGTTGGGTTGATCAAGTCGGGTTAGAGATAGGACTCGGTTTATCATCGAATCGAGTCGCCGAATTGAGCTTCCGAGGAATTAAGATACCTAAACCACTGTATTCAAATCTACCTCATTCGATTTTGAGTTGGGAAGCTAAGTAGAACAAGTTGAGGATTCAACCCTAAGGGCGCACACATTTCCTAGAAACATTGGTAGATGATTCAATTTGTAAGGTGATGACTTTTTTCCTTGAGCTTTCCACTTTCATGTTAGTTTAAGTGATAGTTTCTATTTTAAATTCTTGATTATTAAGTAATATCTTTATCTTATGATTACTTGTGTTGTTACTGGAATTGATTATCAAATCGTATGATTAAGATTTATCTGGAATAAACACCTACATGTTTCAGTTGAATATCTCTTCATGCTTGTGGATTGTCTATGAAACTTAAATTAATATATCGATTAGTGGAAAACTTCACTCATATATGTATATCAAGATTGGGACGTAACTTGATTGATTATGATTGTAATTGATCCTCGATTTAGTGGCCATTTTGTGTATTAAATTAAAGAAAATTTTATCGTGGACTTACCATCTTGTGAATTGTTTGTGGCTTTGTGGCTTTTGGAGGATAATCTTTTTTTATCGCGTCTTTGAATGGATTATTTGCCCTTTGTGGTTTCAATTGACTATTTGCCATATGTGGCTTTGGTTGTATAATTGCCCTTTGTGGCTTTGATGGAATATTTTTCCTATATGGCTTGATGGATTATTTTCGTATAACCTTGCGATGATAATTAGGTTTCACTTATTAACTATGCTTGACCAGTAGTTAAAGAGGTATTAAACATCCTAATATTGGAGTCTCATGAGCCAAGAATATTGGTATGATACACTATGCCCGAGCTGTCGACCTATGCTAGGTGACGAGCCCTCCATAGTTAGCTTACACCCTGTTTAAGTAAAACCTATATAGTAATAGTTATTCCCCTTTGAAGTAGAATCTTCCTATGCTATTTGGATGTTCTTACATCTATTAGATTCTATTTTTTCTATTATTTAAATATCATACATTGTGTAGTTTGTTAAATGTGGCCTAAAATATTCATAGTTATGTGCTAGATTCTTGATATACTTGATGATTTGGCGTGATTTGTGACTTTTGATTATTTAATTTAATTCATTGATTGATCTAGCTTGCTTAACAATTTAGCTTCATGCATGCGTCCTACATCAGTTGTTCTTCGATTTTCTTAAAACGTTCATCAATCTCATCACCAAATGATTCTAGCCACCCCTCATCCGGCCTCTTTTATGATTGTTTTTTTTTTCTAGCTTCTAATCCATTTCACTTCCATGTAAGGCTCTTATTCCTCGAAATTCCAAGTGTGGCTAGTTAGAACATATGGCCACTGATTGCCCCTCTTCCTCCCATAATAGACGAAACCCCTCATTTCTCCTCTCGCAACAGATGCGATAAATGCACAAAAATAGCTTTTTCGGCAGTAATGGAAGATCTCAAAATGAGTCTGTCTCCATGGCTCAATGGTAGACGGACTCTATTTCAACACTGAGATTATGGAATCGAGTGCCCATGTGGTATATATGAGTATGTGCACGTTAAAAAAAAATCTACAATGAAAACTCTTGTTTTGAACAAGAAACAAGTGCATTCGATTTGGGAGATTATCTTATTCAAATATAACAGAGAAAGAGTCCATTAAGAACAATCATCGTATTATTGATACTGAGTTCACTTACATCCTCGGGTATCCCTTGATTTTAAGATAGATTATTTAGAGTACAGAAATTGACAAAGTTCAAATGTCCAAACCAGATGTCAAATCCGGCAGCACTTCGACTCATGATTTGGTCATCTCTTTAAGAGGAATATGATGTATATCCCATCAACTGATTTCTCTTCTGGGAGCTTATACAGAAGAAGAACTGGAGACTGATCATTTCAGCAGCATGTCAGCTTCTTGTCATTATAGACTGCAGGGCAGTCTGATTGCGCAGACCCGCGCAATCAATATCATTTGCGCTGGTCGTCGCAACTCACGGACTTCTCTTCAGTCCTATCTTTAGTCTTCTCTGCTTCCTTTGCACTTCTCTCAAAATCTTCGATCCATCAAACGAGGGGGGTAGGGGGGGTATTTATAGGCCTCCGCACGTGTGACACCTCGATCTTGGTGCCATGGGACCCACCTTTCATCGATTTTGACTGTTCAAGGACAACATACCCTGAAATCAGTTGTGTGAACCCGCGCCAATCAATATTGTTTACGCGGACCCGCGTAAAACACCCTAAAGACACTTGTTCCTCTTCTTTTTCCATTTTCTTTCCACTTTTCAATCTTCTTTTCTCCAATCCTTTCTTCTCATTTTTATGCCTCAACAACTCTATAATTAGAATGAAAGGATTTTAATATACTAACATGCAAGCCCTCATAGAAGTTTATGCATTTCCATCAATGTACCTGTAGCAAATGTATTCTGTTCAGGTGTCTTGATCTGGTAGGCCACCCCATTGCTCAAAATCCAAGTTATTGGATAGATCTCACTTTCCAAACCTTGCGAGTTGAATGTGAACCGTTTCTTATGCAGGCCACTGGTCAGCTATCCATGGCCCGATCCTGATTGGATTTGGATGGTTGGAAGTTTGATAGTATGATAATGGACGGTGCAGATCTACAAGACAGTTTCATGCCACTTCAATCAAAAAGCTAAGGACACAAATGGATATAATCTGAAGTTCTATTTAGTATCGTTCGTTCCCTGATTGATAAATGATTAGCCTGGTGAGGTTTGCTTAGCTCATGTGCATCTCTACACTTGAAAGTTCAGAACATCCATGCATCATGTGGGCCTCACTTTCATGAAGCAGGATGCTAGTGGTGCTGTGGACGTTGAATGCTAGCAGCTGGAGTTTCGTAGGATATTCCATATTTTAGATCGTCCATTGTATTTGTAGACAACTTGGTAAGTTGTCGAGTGGTCATTTTCATGATGGGCCCACCCTACGTCTAGGGTGTCGGCAAAGGTGGACCATAACTCTTACTCTGCAAGTCCTTGGACAGAATATCAGATGTAGATTAACCCACGTTGTAAAAAAAATATTGATTAAAAAAATTTAAAATTATATACATACATAAGAAAAGAATTTCGTTTGAAAAAAACTTGCATTTTTTGAACACCCGTGCACAGGCTCGGTCATGGGCTCAGTGCAAGGCCATGGGCATGTGAGGCAGTGTCGCTGTAGAGGCTCTAGTGGCACACTTTGCACTTCACGCATGTGGTCTGCGTGAGACTAGTGTGGCTTTTATAGAGGCTGAAAACTAGCTGTTGGAGAGAGGTTTAACTGCACATGCAGCATAAAACTAGACCACTGCTAGTTATTCGACAAACATAACGGTCAGAACCTGCCAATAACAACTAATTTTTCACTAACCGTCATAAAACGATCATATTGAGTTATGACCTTAGACCAAAATGGTTAGCACCCCTAGCCTATATAAACAGTGCCTGGGTGGTTCATTGGACCTTAAGCAACAGCACGAACCACTCTCACATATAGCCCAAGAAGAAAAGCAAGATCAAGCTAGACACGTTTAATATGAACCATAGCTAGCAATCCTCGAGATACAGACCAAAGTAGTGGTCTGAACCATAACCAAAATTTCTAATCTTCTTTTTGTTACGGGATATTTTCTTTTATTTATCTGCCAGACAAAATTGTGTATACAAAGTTTCATTCGTGGTTTTTCGTGTTTGTTGAACACAGAATCATACACAAGCTCATTGATTCCTAAAAGTGATTTGCTTGCAACCTATCAGCATTCTTAATTACATTGAGGACAGTGTAATCACACGTACTTCAGCTTGTCCTTAATTTTTTGATTTTTTTAATAATTTTATAGAAATTATAAATCTATAATTAACATTAACAACCAAATGCAAGAGAATCCGTGGAAACCCGTCCAATGGGGTGGCCGGTGTGCCACTATTATATTGGAAGAGGGGAGTAGATTAGGTGCAGCCTCGCCCTCACCCAACATGGTGTGGCTTTTGTCGTGGGGTCCACCTTGATGTATGTTTTGTATATCTACTCTGTCCATCCACTTTTCTGGCTTATTTTAAGGCAGATCCAAATCTTTGGTGGGCCACATCATAGGAAACGGTGGTGATTGACCATTAAAAACTTAGTATGAGTCAAAAAGTTTCGGATTAAGATGATATTTGTTTTTTACCTTCATCCAGATTTTTCTGACCTTTTCAACAAGTTGGTTGGCAAATAAAAAATATAGTGGGTCTTCAACTTTTTAACGATGGGTGCTCAATCACCACTATTTGTTGTGGTATGGTCCACCTGAGATTTGATCCAGCGTGGATATACAATACATACATTAAGATAGACCCATGGTCAGTGTCATAGCATCATTATGATTATGTTGCAGCAGGTTTGTGTGATCTTATCAACAGGTTGATAAACATTATGATGGCCCCTAAGAAGTTTTTTAATGGTGGGCATTCATTCACCACTATTTCTCATGGTATGGTCCACTGAGATTTAGATCTTTATTTTTTATCATGCCCTAATTTAAGCTAGAAAAATGGATGGACAGTGGGGGTGCTTAATAAATAGATCAAGGTGTGCCCCACAGTCACGGCCGCACCTAATTCACTCCCTAGAAAGAGTGGATGGTTTAAAAACATTCAGTATTGGTTCTCTTTAACCATACATATAGTTCACTACAACAATTCAGTCTTTTCGTGACAAGGCAACTCGTCGCTAAAAATTCCAAACTCGTCGCTAAAAACTTTTAGTGACGAGTATTGCTCGTCGCCACGTTTGTTGCAAATACGGCGTCACTAATTCTATTTAGCGACAAAAACGGTAATTTGTCGTTAATAACTCAACTATTTGCGACGACCTAATAACTTGTCATAAAATACAGTTAATTAGTGACGAGTTGACACGTCGCCATTGCATATCGTAAAACGTCGCTAAATATAAGACTTGTTGCAAATAAAGACGTGTTGCGATGAGTCCTCGTCATCGCTAACAAAACTAAATTTGTTGCAAATAATAATTATTTGCGACGAATTAATATATTGCCGCTAAATAAAGCTTATTTGCGACGAGTTTACACATCGTCATTGTATATCGAAAAACGTCGCTAAAAATGAGACTCGTCGCGAATAAAGACATATTGCGTCAAGTCCTCGTTGTCCCTAACAAATCCAAATTTGTCACAAAAAGTTTTTTGCGGCGAGTGTTGCCTGTTGTCAATTTTGTTGCAAATAATAATTATTTGCGACGACTTAATACATCGTCACTAAATAAAGCTTATTTGCGATGAGTTGACATGTCGTCATTGTATATCGTAAAACATCGCTAAATATGAGACTCATCGTGAATAAAGACGTTTTGCGACGAGTCCTCGTCATCGCTAACAAATCCAAATTTTTCATAAAAAGTTTTTTGCAGCGAGTGTGGCTTATCGCCAATTTTGTTGCAAATAATAATTATTTATGACGACTTAATAAATCATCGCTAGATATAACTTATTTGTGACGATTTTATACGTCGTCATTGCATATCGTAACACTACTACTAGAAAAAAAGGGGCAAAGTGTAAGCCCCGTATCCTAGACCGCACCGTTCTTTAGACTTCCGCGGTCTTCCCGGTCGAATTTCGGCAACCTTCGACCCTTAACCGGTATTTGCGTGCGACCCTGATTCTCATGTCATCAACCCGAGTCGACTCAACCCAGGACTTGTACCTTAGCGACCGCGTCATCGCCGCGGTTTCGATGCCGCGACTCGCGGGCCGAGGCGATACCCTGGTTGGGAGATATGGGCCAGCGTTCGGTGCGAGGAAAACGCTACGCGTGCAAATCTCGAGAGAATCTCTACATGGTGTCACATCAATCAATCAACCTATCAATCCCATCATGTCAAGTACACATCACCTTTCACCATTTCCCAAGCAAGCCCCAAAAGTCAAAAAGTTTCTTACAACCCATGCTTTTCTTACAACTTTTGCCACAAAAGTCAAAAAGGAGCCTCTTACACCCATCACCACCACATCCATCACTCCATCACCCATCACTCCGTCTCTCTCTCCCCCTTTACAAGTCTCTCTCTCATTTTCAAACTCTCCCTAAGCAAAAAAAATTCCATACGTATGAACCTCTCCAAGCTTCCCAAGCATCAATAGTAGCCCACTCTCCTACCCCCTTCATCTCTCATCTCAACCATCCAAACCTCATTTCCTCCGTTGGAATCGAAGCCTAGGAGCTAAGGAAGCCAAGAGAGCAAGAAGATCAAGCGGTGGGTGCTTTGATAGGGTAGTTTTTGATGTTTTTAAGATGGGCCAAGTGAGGCCAACCGATCAATGGTTTGGATCTCACTTTGGACCCTAAGATGTGGCCGATGGCCCACTTGGATCATCATGATCATTCCATGATGGGGCCATTCTCCATGGACCCCATCATGATGTTTATTTTCCTTGCATACTTAGAGTCATCTAGACCGTCTAATCTAGTGGAGAAGGGATCTCCACCGTTGGATTTCAATTTTATGGGCCCACATGTAATGGCCCACTTGATTTATGTTGTAGATCATCGAAAGGAGGGCCCATAGTGCCGGGGTCCCTCCATCAAGCGTGTCCCACTCTCTATCTCTCTCTCTCTCCCTCTCTATTTTTTTATATGTGATGATAATGAGGTTGTGTGGCCCACTTGAATGGACCCCACCACAAGGTATGTATTACATCCAAACCATCTACAAGTGAGGCCCACTTTGTGTGTATCGTACCCACACCACCCATAAGTGGTGGCCCACATGAGCAGGCCCACCTTGCACGGCCAAACAGTCCAGCGTCCAGGGACGCTGGACCTTTTGTTGGAAAAACACAAATGTCAGCTTGGTTCTAAGCCAATGGAGGAGGCCCACTCATGTAGGCCCCACCTTGATGCATATATTCAATCCACGCTGTCCATTCCCCTCTCAACTTCATTTTAGGCGTTGAACCAAAAAATGGTGTCAACCCGAGGTCCTGGCGGGCCATACCATATCAAATGGTGGGTCTCACCATTAAAACCTTCCCTAATTATTTATACGCTGAAATATGCCCAATATTGGGCTTGTTTTACTTGTCTTGAGCCGTGGAGGCCATTGGATGGAGTGGATTATCTAGATGATGGACCCCACCTGTGAAAACCGCAAGAAAACAGAAAATCAAAAAAAAAATATCATAGCAGCTGCTGCTGCTGTGTCAGAATGGCAGTAGGCGCTGCCTGCGCACCAGCGCTCGGGGGGACGGGCTGACGTACAGCCACCCACGGCTGTAGCCGTGGGCCCCACCTTGATGTTTAGCTATCATCTAACCCGTTCATAGGGTGGGCCACTCCCTGACATGGGCCCACCCCAAAAATCAGCCTGATCCAAGACTCAGGTGGCCCACATCATAGGAAACAGTGTGAATTAAACTCTACCCTTGAATCTTTTTTTTGGGTCCACAGAAGTTTTGGATCAGGGTGAAATTTGTTTTCACCCTTCATCTAGGTCTACTTGACCTTATCAACGGGTTGGATGGGGTATAAACATTATGGTGGGCCCCACAGGGAGCCCACAGCCTTATGTGTTGTGCTGCCACCGTCTAGGCGGACGGTGGAGCCCACTGTGATATCAGTGCGGTGGAGTCCACTGTGATATTTGTGTGTGCCTGTGCGTGTGTGTGTGGGTGTGTACATGTGTGTGTGTGTATATATATATATACAAAAGATATTATATTATATATAATATGTATGATGTATATATAAATTATATATTATATTATATTATATATAATATGCTGGTGGTGGGAGGCCCATCTCAATTTACTTGTGGCCCATGGTTGAGGCCCACTTTGATATATATGTAAGGCCCATGGGTCGAGGCCCATTTAATGTATTGGGGCCTATGGGTCGAGGCCCATTTGATGTACATTTGAGGCCCCATTGGCGAGGCCCATTTGATACATTCTAAGGCCCATGAGATTAGGCCCATTTGATGCATTCTAAGGCCCACGGGTCATGGTCCATTGCAATGCACATAAGGCCCATTGGTGCGGCCCATTGATGTGGCCTACTTGATAAATATAAGGCCCATATGATATGGCCATTTGATGTATTTAAGGCCCAATGGGATGTACCTAAGGTCCATTGCAATGTACAATCCCAACATGGGTTATATAATGATGTTTATGTCGAGCTATGCCTTGGGAGCAATGGTGGTTTGACGTCCACATTACAAGTATAGTGTTGGTTAAATGTCCGCATTATGACTCACCCTAGGGCTCATTATAGGCCCATACGTGTTATGTGTAGGCCGTCTAGGCCCATCTTCGTTATGAACATCATACATCCCATATAATATGTTTAGTTCCATGATTCATGATCATATGCATCATACGTATGCTTGATATGAGAAATGACTGATCATAGCATATGCCTTCGGGCAGATTGTTTAGGGGCTCCCGGATAGGGGGTGTTGCCCTACATGAGGGCACGATACGCGCAGGACTGCTGCATGACTAGATAGTGTGATTCATGCATTCGCATTGTGTGATATGATACTGTACGCCCTAGCGACATCAGGGCCATAGCCTCCACAGGCGTATCGTGATTGGCAGGATTGGATACCGAAAATACTGTTCTACATGGGGTGCTATAGATATCCCTAGGTGAAAGTCCCTAAACCCTTATGGTACCAAGAGGTTGCTCCAACGTCTAGACCGAGTGGGTGCATGAGCGCCGAGTGCCGATTACCAAACGATTGCGCTTTTCACTGTTTCGTGGTCGGTTGGAAGGGGGTTCCACCTTACCCGCCCGAGAGTAGGGGGCAATGCTGGGCTGAGTCTGACCAACTCGAGTAATGGGTCCGCTATTGATGAGCCGAGCCCGATATTGGCAGGCGGATAATGAGGTCTTTTCCACTCACCTTATTGCGTGCGATGGGGCAGCAATCTGGCTTGGAGTGTACTAGACCCCAGTGATATCCCAGATTTTGAGCTGTATTGATGTGGACTTAGATGAGAATTTGTATGCTTGAGTTGCATTTCGCATTGCATGGCCTTGGTAGGGCCGACATCATTCGTGCTTTGCACTGCATGGCCTTGGTACGGCTATGGTATTCTTGGCTTTCATCAGCATGTGCCGCATTACTCTGATACTGCATAACTGCATTACCACCTTGAGCATACACTTTCACCACCCTTTAAGCTTTCTATAAGCTTATGCACGACCGTTGCATGCAGGTGACGTTGGATCGCAGCAGTGCTGAGACTTGGGCGCGTGGCAGATTATTTTGGAGTTTTTGTTCATCTTCATTATATTTCCCTTTATACTCATTGTACTTGTAAAGTTTTTTATCATAGTGAAAATGTGATGGAGTTTTTGGTTGTTGTTATGAGTTATGCCTTTGGTTATGCTTATTACGAATCAAACTGAAGTTAAAAATCCTCCTCGTAGCATCCCAAGATCGGAACCTGGCGAATGGGCGCTGGGAGCCGAGAATAAGGTTCTACGGAGGCTGTCGGCGCCGGATTCGACGATCGAAAATTTTGTGAGCCCGGTTTCCGAGTTTGGGGCGTGACACAAAGACTACGAATAAAAGTCGTAGCTAAAAGTCTATGGCTATGATTATCGTCCGTAGTAATTGGTAATGTAGCTATAGTGTCAAACCTATGGCTATAGATTTAATCTGTAGCCATAGAACCATTAGCTACGGATAAAATCCGTAGCTATACCATCCGTAACTACAAATCATATAGCTACGGATTATATTTGCAGCTAAAAGTCAAATGAGAGTCGTAGCAATAGGCTGTAGTAAGCTATAGCTACGGTTTCTAGATATAAGCTACGGTTAATAGCCGTAGCCACTGCCTTTAAAAAAATTAATAATAATGGTATTTCTTACCAGTAAATTCCCTAATAAAAATTATAATAATGGTCTCGTATCTGAATTTTAAATCTGCATATCTAAATTTAAAAAATCGAGAGAAACAGGAGTTTAAACCAATCTAAAAAGACTCTAACTTACATTTCTAAAAAGAAAAACAATATAGTTTCTTTCTTCATCTTCTCCTCATATTCATCGTCATTAAGCAAAACAATATAGTTTCTTTCTTCATCTTCTCCTTATATTCATCGTCATTAAGCAAAACAATATAGTTTCTTTCTTCATCTTCTCCTCATATTCATCGTCATTGAGCGCCGCATAATCATCCTGCCATAAAATTAAACCCTTTCATCAACATCTAGCCATCTCACAACAAATCCAACAACTATAAATTTTCAGACGTTACTCAAGATACGTGGAAAAAAGAATCTCATTCTATACAAACTGCAAATTTGGGGCAGATATGAAATGATATGCAGATTATGCTTTTCAACCTTCCCACTCTGAAAATAATATCCACAACACAAATGGAAATAGAACAGACAACTGTATTGGAATCATAAAGTTCAATCACACATACATAAAATGGCAAAAAGAAAAAGAGCAGAGATTGAACTAGAATCATAACCGTATCAATAAAATGGTAAAACAACATGAAAATGATCCGAAGTCCATAAATTCAAGCATGCCCACACGACCAAAAAAGGAGAATAAAAGGAGAGAGAGAGAGAGAGAGAGAGAGAGAGAGAGAGAGAGAGAATTAAGTCAAGAAATTCTATCATGCCTACATCATAAAAGTGGCAAAGAACCGGAAAAGTAAACTAACATTCTAAAATTCAATCCTAACAAATCTAACAAGCATTAAAACAGATGATGGATGACAAATCATTTCCAAGTACTTAGGAAGAGCTTTAATGCACATGCTAGATGAAGTGTGCCTTATGTAGAAATTTCCTCCACACTAACGCATGCACACAAGCACAAAAAAAATTCCTCCACATTAATGCATGCACACAAGCACATCCACCACCCACACACACCCACAAACACCACACCCACTGACGCATGCACACACGTGGCATACACATGTTTGTACCCCCACACACACATGTGCATGTGCATGCACGCATGTACGCAAGAAGAAATAGAAGGTGAAAATACAAGCACTGGTAAATTTTCATAAGCAACTTTCTTATAAACCTAACATTGGACAGAGTGAGCACCTTTTGAGAGCAAATATCAGGTGAGTCTCCTTGTTTAGGGATTTCTTCTTTAGTAAGAGTGCTTCCAATTTGGAACATACCTGAACTTCTGCAAGTGCTTGTTTTAGGGCCTAGAAATTCAAAATTAGATACAAAAATTAGAAAAACCAAAGAAATTTAAGAAAGATAGTCAAAGTCCACGTGAACGAGTACAAATATGCACCTACATATGAATTCTGAAAAGCTATTGCATATCACAGAAAAAAATAAAAAAATAAAAATAAATCCTAATGACAGAAAATCACCATGAAAAAATGAGCATCAAGCTCACCTCTAATGTAGCATGAGTTGTTTCCGCTGGTGTTATTTCTTCACCTTCAGTTGAAGGTACTCTTGGCGTTTTCATTCCTTCAAGCTGTTGCTGCAGAGCTGAGGCTTCAGTATCTATTCAGTGAAAAGTATGAAAGTTTTTCTCTTGCGTGAAATTGCACCTTGGAGTCTACCCACATGGATTGGAAGCTAGGCGGCGTCTGTCATGATGTTTGTGAGGAAGCCATCCCATACATCCATTTTGACACCACATTTAAGTCGTGAGAGAAAAAATAAGACATCCAAAACTCAAGTGGGCGACACTATAGGCACAGTAGGGAGGGAAATGCCTATATTTGAAATATCTAATTTTTAATTTTGAGTAACAACTAATTTTTCGGAGGAGATGAAGGCATCCAAACAGTATACAAAGGAACCAGAATTATTATGGAGCTATCATTCTTTTTTTCAAGTGGCATATGTGTCTACCAACCAGTTCTTAAGCTTGAGTAATAACAGGGTGTTTCTTTAGTTCTTTGGATGTCACATGTAAAATATATATATATATATATATATATATATATATATATATATATATATATATATATATATATTTATAAGACATTCTTATGTGTGACTGTCAAAATAGGAAGAGGGTATGGCTTGTGGAATGCACGTGAAGAGAGAGAGAGAGAGAGAGAGTCCCAAAATAGGAACATTAATGGGCAATACGTATCTACTGTTTATGGTGTTGTGGCCCACTTGCGTTTTAGGCATGCTTCATTTTGGTGTTGTGGCCTACTTGCATTTTAAACATGCTTCGTTTTGACTGATTTCCTCAGACGATCAGGCACAAAGATGGATGGATTGGACATTGCACTAACATTATGGTGGACCCCACATGCTTGGCCTGTATGGTGAGAGTTACACGCGGAGAAGAATCTCAGGCTACACACCAAATCAATTCAAAGAAAAGATTGCCCATGGTTGAAAGACAACACACGAAAAAAAATAAAATAAAAACTAAAGCTTGCATCTAATCATTTGACTAATTACAGAAGTAAAACAGTTGAAACGCCACTGACTGTTTATTAAGGCATTCTTGTAAGCTACTGCAATTAGTCAAGTGAGTCAAGAAAACTCAAGTCATGAGCTTTCCCAAATCCAAGTTCATTAGCACCCATATCTAAGATTGAGCGATCCTTCAGTATGCCATTCTACATTCAAGAACAATTTTCAGGTGACGTGTGAAAAACAGCAAAGAAACATTGCATGAGACACTTTTCAAGACTCGCAAGTAGCTAGAGACGTACACAGTGAACAAATGCTGGTACAAACATGCCTCCATATCCTATGTTCATGATCTAAGAAGATGCTCATGATCTAAGAAGCCTTGCTTCTTTAATAAGAAGAGACAATCTTATGCTTAGCAAAAAGAGAATTAAAAAGAAAAAGAACAGATAATCATTAATTAGAGGTTCATCAGATGTTCAACAACACTTCGTGTCGTCCGATTGTTAATTAGGAAGTTGATCGAGCTTTAAAGACACTTGCATGAATATAGAATCATGTTCTGCACTAAATTCACTTCCTAAAAGGAGTGAACGATTTAAAAACACTCATTATCACTTCTCTTCGAACATACATATGGTATAGTTTAAAGACATTCATCGGATACAGGGTCATGTTCTATTAATCAATCGAAGGAATATATCAGTGTAAGTGTCGATGCCGCTCAATCTGCAGAGCCATGCATATGGTCATCACCTTGTTGTTACATACACCAGACCATGTGGCCTTGTTTAGCGGGCTGATCATGTGTAGATGACTTGGTCCGTGGTGCGGCCGAGATTTTTACGTTGCGCTTATGGCCACACAATCCAGTCGGTCGTGCTGCACTTATGGCCAGACAATTCGGTGGGTGGAGCACGACGCCATGTTGCATGACATGTCACATTATTGCATGGTTGAAATAATGTAGTGATGAGGATTTGGGCACCCACATGTGGGCCCAGATGTCCTGCTTCGTCTTATGTCATGTTTTAACTTTGATGGTACGATTTTCTTGGAATTCAATGCTGCATTTTTTGGATTATCTAAAGAATAATTCTCCCAGCTATTTGATGGCCCACCAAATCAATGGTCCTGATATGTATTTGCTCTGCCTGTGGTGAATAAATGGGTATCTTTTGTTATGGGTCATGATGTATGCATGACATCCGACCCGACAGAAAATAAAATAAAATCAGATCTGTCCATGACCCCACTAGAATGGCCTGATTTTGGTATACCTTCATCCTGTTGGGATGTGTTACTTGAATGGATTGGATTGGTTAGCACTGTGGGCCCCATGTACAGTCAATGGTGGGCCTGAACTCTATTAACTGTTCCCTGGTGTGGCCCACCTGACTCATGGGTTGGCCTGATTTTTGGGCTCAGGGCCCAAGATGGAGGGATCATACGATGGATGGATTGTGTATCATGAACAGATCATGGTGGGGCCCACATGTTCTACACTACGTGTGGCAGAGGGGTACAAGATCCAAAAATGTTACCTTGGATGGGCCACATCTGTAAAATAGCTTGGAATAGATAAAACTAACCTTTGTATTGGACTTTTCTGTGAAGAAAGGGACCTGATATGTTTGACACCGTAAAGTAATTGGGGGTTTCAAAACCTCTCAAAGAGGGGGTTTGAAATCCAAGGTGAAAGCTTAGATTATATTTAAAATCCTTCTCAAAGTTGCATGTGTAAATATGTCTTTATACTATTAATTTATTGGGCACATGGCCACTGATGATATCCCAAAACAATTAAGATATCAATTGCATCACTATAATTATTTTAATTCAATAATTTGTGCCGCCCAAAACTTGTCCATGTAAATCAAAGGTTTAAAATCATTGGTTAGTCACTCAGATGTAATCATATACTGGTGGCCCATATGAGACTTGGAATTTCATCATTTTCGAGCAAAGTATATATTTCAACTAGCTTATTATAACCATGGTGTCAAACTCAAACATTACATACATACACTAATTAGATATATTAAAGTTGATTTAGTAATTAAATTCCAACTCCGGTGAATATTCTATGCATAGCTACTTTTGGATTACAAGGATTCTCAATCAAGGATACTAAACACAACAGGAGGATTTCAAATCCACACTCCTAGACAGGCTCCAATATTTTCTTTCTCCAAGCCATCTATTTCTTCCCTCAAATGTGCCCCAATCTTGTGGTTACAATTGTTGGACAAGTGTAATTTTTATTAATATTAATATTATTATTGTTGTTGTTGTTGGGTCAGGTCGAGTCGAGTTGGTGGTCAACCCTAGCTCAACCCAAAGTTCCTATACCTCAACCTTAACTCAATGTAACCCAATATTAGGTTGAGAATTCTCAACCCAAGCCCAACCCAAATGGATTTGATCGAGTAGGTCAGCTTGGTCTAGTGGATACATGCTAATATTTTCATTATTACAGTAGTTTATTATATTTCAACACATCTTCTTTTTTATACCTATAATTTTATTAATTATAAATGTAGTTATTGATTGTTGAAGAATTTCATTTTTTTCTAAACCAAACAAGTTGAAATACATGACAACTACTTCTCTAAAAGCCATGTTGTGTAGCACGCAATCTATATAGGAGAGAGAAATTTGGCATATCTTGTTAGCTTGAGTTATCAGAAATGACGTAAACCAATGAGACCCGACAGTATTAAAATTTTACGTGCCTTCAACATAGACAATCTGCACTCCGTAATAATTTATAAGTAAATTATATATTGATCAAGCTCAAGTTCAGTTGAGCACCCAAACCTTAACTTGAGCCTGACTCAAGTTTTATCGGATTGATGTCTGTATAGCTGAAGCCCTGAGACCAAACCCAATACATCCTGCTCAAGCCCAACCCAATGTCAGGTCAATGGGGTTGAACCCACCCGACTTTCAGCCCAAATTGGTTCAGATCCCATACACGTGTGCCAGTAGTCCCAAAAGGCAAGTCACTGACCGGTTAACCAAAAGAAAGCATCTAACACCATAGTGTAGCACGCCTCTACGTACTTGTGCGAACTGAGCTTTCTATCAGGTGGGCCAGATTGCTTATACCTTTTGGATGCGGATTGCATCTGGACGGTACTATGGGCCCCACCATAATGTATGTGTTTCATCCATGCCGTCCATCCATTTTTTTCAACTCATTTTAAGTTATGAGTCCAAAAACGAGGCAGATCCAAATCTCAGGTGGACCACACTACAAGGAAAAGGTGGTGATCGAACACATTCCATTAAAAACTCTCTGGGGCCCACAAAAGTGGTGATCGATCACCACTGTTTTCCTGTGGTGTGGTCCACCTGAAATTTGGATCTTCCTTATTTATGGTTTCGTGCCCTTAAATAATTATCCAAATTGGACGGACGGCATGAGTAAAACACATACATCATGGTGGGGCCCACAGAGCACCGTCCAGATGCAATCGACCTTAACTTCTTTGGCATGATTCCTTTGACGAGGCAACATCAAAGGACTATAGTGTGCGTTTCCCACCAACTACTCTAAATGGAAATTATATATTACATTGGTTGAACTGAAATGTGGTTGAGCGAGACTGTGAGTGGGCCACCAGCGTAGATCTACGTACCTATCAGATGGCCCCAGCCACTGCATTCCAGTTATAGGTTCTTTTGAACCGTTCACTTGATGTGTCCCAACTGGACATTTGTATGCTGTTTCCATGATACGTCCAGTTATTTGGATGGTCTGGATTGAATTAAACGCACTCCAAGATACCCACTATCTAGTAAATTGTTGGGAGGAAATATTTAATACTCTGGAAGAGTGTGATAGATGATAAGCAGGCACTTAAACATTACTTAGAAATTGCACAAGTGGCATACAAGTAATTCAAACCAAGCCGTCCAGAAAAAATGTTCCGTAGTATAGATATATCATATCTGACTATTAGATTGGTGGCAATTTATTAGACGGTTGGAAATGAAAACACCACTAATCAGAGGTTAGGATTGTTCCAAAAATCTGATTTTTGAACTTTATAACTTTAAGATTGGTGAGTTGTGAAATTTCATCAGTTAATATATGCCATGTGTACCATTTCTAGGTGCCTGTGTATCAAGTGTCATAGACATCCAGAGTACCGAGGAAATCCCCATGGTTGCTAACGCAGACTGTAGTGACAATAATAGCATAAGTGAAGGATCACGTGAAGAAACATTAATCGCTTCACACCGAATTTTCGGTGCAACCCATTATTATAAACCGTAGGATCAGGTGGTGGCCCACACGTGAAGATCACTTCCTTGTCGTGAATCATTGTTTGGATTCTCAAGTTATGTACGGATTCGTTGTCACCGATTATTAAAAGGGGCTGAGGGAAATGTCCTTTTTTTTTTTTTTGACCGTCCATCTGTATGCCTACCGATTAGAATCAATCAGGCAGTTGAATTTATGCCAAACCATATGTTTTTCACCGTGTTGTTTCCATGGGGGGAAACAGAGAATGGACGGTCCGGATCACCTGACCAAGGAATGTTGAAACAGAGTTTTGGGAGTATATCATGAGGAAAAAGGCCCACCACCTGCTTTTAAGTTTGGTAGGCCAACCAGATTGCTTCTCCGAAGCAGCTATTGGGTTGGTGGGCCCACCCACTAATGTCACACTTTCTAAGTTTGTGCATTTTACAATGTTCTGTCTAAAAATACATAATCATTTGGATACAAGTTGGGTTGGGTGGGGTCCATGGTTTGGGGATTCTAACCGTTGTTATGGTCCACGCACTAAAAAGGCCCAAGATTGGAAGAATCTCAACCCTTCAATAGATGGTCAACCAATAGGGGGTTCAGTGATAGAATGCAGCAACGGTTCAGATTCAACGAAGAAAAAATGGCTAAATATATTTACACAGAGTAATTGCTTTGCTTCCAATAGAAATGCGGTGCATGGGACTGAACGGAAGAGTAATGGACGGCTACTGAACCAGTCAGTAGCCAGACTTGCTACTGAAGTGACTTCACCAAGTTCTGTGGGTCCCACCATGATTTATTTTCTATATCCACACTGTCCATCAATTTGGGGAGACCATTTTATGGCATGAGCGAAATAATGAGACAGATCCAATGCTCAAGTGGACCCCACCACAGAAAACAGTGGGAATTGAAGGCCTACCATTAAAAACTTCTCGGGGGCTACAGAAGCTTTCGATCAATCTGATATTCGTTTCTTCCCTTATTCCATGTCTGTGTTAACTTATGAACAGGTTGGATCCCAAATAAACATCATGATGGGCCCTGGAAAGATTTCAACGGTGGATGTCACAGTACCCACTGTTTTCTGTGATGGGTGAGATTTTGATCTTCCTCATTCTTTGGATCATACCTAAAATTATCTCTCGAAATGGATGGACGGTGTAGATACAACAAATACATCATGGTGGGGCCCACAGAACTTGGTGACGTCACTTCACTCGCGAGTCTACTGGTTCAGTAGTTAATCCGCGTCCAGTAGTAAGTGAGTATGATGGTATTGCTCATCAGTCACACTCTGCTGACGCACAAGATACCATACACTCGCACCAAGGTGGAGTGATCCAAACCGTGATCTGATGGGCCCCATGGTAGATCTTGGACACTTCAAGAATCTTCCAAATTGGAAGATCCTGAGTTTCTAACATCTTCTTTTCTTCATTTTTTTTGTTAGCTTGTTGGTACACCCACTGTCAGTTCACACTTCACCGTTAGCCACCCCCACCTGGGAATCGATACCAAGACCTCGGTGTTGAAACGAGGTATCTTTCACTCAGTCTACCTCTTGAACTATGGATCAGGGTGTGAGTTTCTAACATCTTGAGCAATCGACAATAACGGATTATAACCCAGTGATCAACGGGTTAAGATGGGCATCTCCAATCCACTCCTTCCATCAGATATACGGTTTGGATAAGAGAATGATGAGTGCATGATGTACGGAATCCAATGCCGCTGCAATTTGACCCTGTGGTACATCTGCACCACCGAATCGATTCTTTTAAAAAGAGGAATGCTTTGATACTCTGAGGGAGTGTGACTGATGATACGCAGACAGTTGGAAGTTATTAAGAAATTGCAAGTATGTACTCTAATTATTTCAAAGTAAACCGTCTAAATTACGTATAGCAATTTAAATGTATGATTTAAAAAAATTACTCTTATTTGATTATCTAGAAATTAGATTTCTGTACATTTATTGGACGGTTAAGAATGAAAAACATCTGATACTCTTAATTTAGAAAACAAGTGTCCACGTCACATGCAGCAGGAGTATAAAATAACTTTCTAAATAGGGAGTTATTTGATACTCTATCGGGTAACGACGCTTGATACGCAGGCAGTTGGAAATGGTACAGGTGGCATATTTTAACGTAAAAAAAATAGCTAAAATTGTAGAATCCACTGTTTCTAATTTACAATCTAAAGTTCAGATTGATTGCACATTCCTGGCCTCTGATTTGTGGACACTTGTTATTTGAAATAAGGCCATTGGATTTTTTTTTCATTCTTAACCGTCCAATAAATGTCCATCAATCTAATGGTTACATCAACATATGAGAGTAATATTCTGTTCAGCGTTAATCTAAGATGCTAACCATAATTTGGACGGTTTAGATTGGATTACATATATGCCACGTATGCAATTTCTAAGTAATTTCCAACTGCCTTCGTATCATCATCTATCACGTTCTGTCAGAGTATCAAAGTATTTCTTTCTTAAAAATATCTGTATATTCGACTCTATCTTATTTAAAGTTTCATCCAACGCGCTTACGCACCGCGTGCATCTTAGCTTCCACGTTTCAATCACGAACAACCGCGTTTCTCCCCTCTAAAGCAACTCGCATGAGTAGTTTTCTCAATTCTCAAATAACATTTAGTGGGAGAATAGAGATCCGGTCCGTTCATCGTGATAGGCCCCTCTGTTTATGTAAGGTGACCCAAATACAGGCTGTTTCGTTTATCATGTAGGACACGTGGGATTATTTTTCTTATACATACATTTTTAATGGACGCGTGACATTATCTGATAACTGAACAGAGCAGATCTTTTGAGTTACAGTAGATAGATGATCGGACCCAATGATGGATGGTCTGGATCTAGGACACACGAAGAATATATATTACAAGTAGTTTCTAGAGCTCTACTCTCGCGAGTAGCCATCTCATTCACGCGTCGCACCTCAAGTGATTTTCCCAAACGGGAGCGGATCATGTGTTGCTCAGGTAACACCATAGCGGGTGTTTCACTGAACGTGGGGCCCACCTTGATGTATATATTGTATATCCACGCCGTCCGTCAGTTTTTTCAGCTCATTTTAGGACATATACCAAAAAATCAACCAGATCCAATTCACAAGTGGACCACACCACAGGAAAGATTTGTCATTGATTTCTCACCATTAAAAGCTCCTGACGACCCACCGGAATGTTGATTTGCCATCCAACCTGTTGATAAAGTCACACAGACTTTAATGAAGGGAAAACATAAATATCCGCTTTTTCCAAATTTTCTATGAACCACAGGAAGTTTTTAACTGCCATTGACCACTGTTTTCTGTGGTGTGGTCCATTTGATTTTTGGATCTGATTCATTTTTTGTACCATGACCTAAAAATGAATAAGAAAAACTGATAGACGGCGTAGATATATAACAAATACATCAAGATGGGCCCCACATTGAGGGAAACACCCACGATGGTGTTACCCGAGTAACACCTGATCCGCTCGGTGTCCCAATACGTCACGATTTGTTCGCACTGTAGCCGTTGAATCTAGGTGATCACGTTTCAACGAACCAAACAATTTATATAGTGGGCCTGAACGTGGATGGGAATAAGAATGTCATTTGGAATATTTCAGGACGTGGATTGCGTCCTATCCACCCGTATCTAGCCCCGAACGGGCAGTTCTGTGGGCGGGTCCAATGATGTATCTGTTAATCCACGCCGTTCATCCCATCTATTCAGATCATTTTAAGGTCTATGTACAAAAATAAAGAAGATCGAACGCTCAAGTGGATAAACAGATACATCACGGTGGGCCCACCCACATAACTGCCCGTTCGTAGCTAGAGACGAGCAGGGGTAGGACGCAATCCGCGTCCGATATTTCAACCCTTGGATCACTTTATTGCCGGCCTGCGCATCAAAACCTCGTGTGCCAGAGCATGGAAACCTTTTTCCTGTAGCAAGGGTCGGTACGTCCTTACGGACTCGCGCGAGTGAAATATAGAGAGGGCTCACGGACACGTGCGAGAGATCTAGACCACAGGTAGCCACCATGTGAGAAATAGACTAGTCCAGTTATCCAAGTGGGCCACATTTTCATGGTCAAGGACCAGATTAGTCTACAACACGTTTTTTTTGTTTTTTTTAATATACGCCACCTTGTTGTATTTGCAACATCCACTCCGTCTATCATGTTGTATACTGGATTCTAGCTTATGGGGCAAAAAATTAGCAAGAACACGACTAAGATGGGCCACACCACAGGGAACATTGGGGTATTGAATTCCAACCATAGGTTTGTTTCTGGGGCCACCATGATGTATATCTTTCATCAAAGCCGTTAATTGGGTGTAAATCATCAGGATGAAGTGAAGATACAAAAATTATCCTGATCCAAAACCAGGTGGGCCACACCACATGAACTTTGAAGTTTTGGTAGCACTTTTCCTTTGTTTCCGTCGGATCCTTGCTTACATAGAGGAATGATCTTTTGTATGTACGGTTCAAATAAGGTCTCTCACCTGATGGACGGACTGGATTTGCATATACAGCATGATGGGAAACACAGAGCTCGAGTGTTTTACACGCTGCATAGAACAGGTGTGGTAGACCATTCCGGTCCGATTTCAAAACATGACTCACATACCTACCTGACTGTTGTACCATCCTCCCCTTTAAGCCTGATGGGCCCCACCCACCTCTTGTAGGCGCAGATCTGGCACTCGTATTACACATCCACATCCACACGTGTGCTGCCTCTCCCCCATCTCTAGACCGTCCACATGAATTGCCAGAAGCGCCTGAACTTCACACACGCTTGCAACTACCTCAAGCCACAAAACAAAGAATACTTTATTCCCGCCCCACTCACGGGGAAACGGGTTGGCTACTCCCCCTGACCCCAGCCCCGTGGCTGGTGGTCGGTGCTCTTTGGGCCCCACCATGATGTATGTGTTTCATCCATTCCGTTCATCCATTTTTAAAGATAATTTTATGACTTGATTCCAAAAATTAGAGGTATATAAATCTAAGGTGCACCACACCACATGAAAACAATAGTAATTGGATATCCATCATTAAAATCCTCCTAAGGCCCCTTGTACTGTTTATTTGACATCCAATATGTTGATTAGGTCATACAGGCCCAGATGAAGGGGAAAAACAAAAATCAGCTTGATCCAAAACTTTTATAGCCCCAAAATGTTTTTTAATGGTCGACTCTCATTCAACACTGTTTGCTGTAATGTGGTCCACTTAAGATTGGGATATACCTCATTTTTGGTCTCATATCTTAAAATGATCTGTAAAAATAGATGTACGGCATGGATGAAAAAATACATCATGGCGGGCCCACGGAGCACCGACCATCAGCCATTGGCTGGTGTCAGGGGCAGTAGCCAATCCGTTTACCACTCACGGGCTCTCGAATCTAACCACGTGGCTCAATTACACCCGTTCATCAAGGCGCGTGGTATACGTGTACTTCCCAAAGCAAGTCGAGGACAGATGTGGTCGAAACTTACAACTCGTGAATCGAGGGCCCTTCAGGGGCCGACACGTGTGCAACGACACCCTGCCTCGATATTTTCCATGTTCGTCCAAATCCGTCCCCGTCGAAATGGCCCCTTTTAACGCCCAACCAACGGCTATTTTAGCTGACCAATCTCATCGCGACGCGTATCACCCAGGCATGGTCTATAAAATCTTGCTCCACCCACCACCAAAACCCAAGACAATTCCATTAACTGTTCTTCTCCTACAAGAGAGTTCTGGAGCTTTCTAGAATAAGAAAATTCCCACCTCTGCACGTTACATCTTCTTGGGGAGATTTTTTATTTTCTCGGATTTTTCTTCCTAATTCGCATTTGGGTTTCTCATAATCATCTCAAGAACGATGGGGAGAAGCTTCTTCGGCCTCAACAAGGCGAAGAAACCGTCGAAATACAGGAGCCGGAAATCCTCACTGGACTCCTCCGTCTCCTCCAGCAGCAGCGCCTCGGAATCGCCCGGTTCGCCACCGTCCGCTGTTGCCATCCGGATCCAAGACTCTAATGATCTGCGCCAGGTGTTCGACAAGTACGATGCGAATGGCGATGGCAAGATCTCATCGTCTGAGCTCCAGGCTATGCTCCGGTGTCTGGGAAGCCCAGGGACTGATGAAGAGGTCGAGTCAATGATGCAGGCGGCGGACCTGAACATGGACGGGTACATCAGCTTGGAAGAATTCATATCTGTGAACACAATGGAGACCGATTCGGCAAAGTGTATAGAAGACCTGAGGAATGCTTTTACCGTCTTCGACCGAGACAATAATGGGCTGATCTCTGCAGAAGAGCTCCACGGTGTTCTGCGCATGATGGGGGAGAAAGCGTCATTGTCTGACTGTAAGAGAATGATCAAAGGTGTCGATCGGAATGGCGACGGAGCTGTGAATTTTGAAGAGTTTATGCAGATGATGACAAAATCAGCCTAACTTCTTGTAAATAAGATCTTGACCAAGTTTGGGTAAACCAAACATATGGTTAAATTGATATATGAATGGCAATGTATTCTTTATGGTACATGTGATCTACGTTTCCTCCCTCTCTCTCTCTCTCTCTCTCAATTGAATCATATCCTGTTGAAGATCTAAACAAAATTACTCCAAATTCGATATACCATCTAAGAGGGAGTCTACATCCGGTGTTACTATGGCCCGCTTGTTGAGCTCCCCCAAGATGCAGCAATGCTTGTCTACGGGGTTGATCGCAGCGACATCTTGCGCAAACACACAATTTGAGCCTGGTGAAACCTGCATCCATGATTAAAAATAAAAAAATAAAATGTTTCCTGTAATTCAGAAGCAGAAGAAGAATTTCCAACCACAGATGCACTCAGTTTGCTTAGGGCGTGTTTGGGCGTTGGGATTGGAAGGGATTCGGTGGGATGGGATTCAAAAAACATAATTACCCTGTTGCCATGGGATAAGAATAATTCCATCCTTTGTTGGTAATCCGGTGGTACATTGAATGGATATACTAACCATCATACGAAGTTATTGAGAATAACACACATGTGTTATATCTAGACCGTTCATTTGTTTTGTAACCTCATTTTATAGCATGGGCCTAAAAATGAGGTAGATCCAAAACTTATATAGCCCCATTGAAGTTTTCAACGGTAAGTATTCAATCTCCGTTGCTTTCTATGGTGGGGTCCACTTGAGCTTTAGATTAACCTGATTTTTTGGCCCATGCTTTAAAATAATCTCAAAAAATGGGTGGACGGCGTGGATCTAACCTACACATCATAGTGGGACCTACACAACTTGCTAACATGGAGTGAAATTGGCATGGGACCCAATGCAATTCCATCGACAGCTTTTCCATCCTCCCCCCCCCCCTCCCCGCAAACATAGAGTGGAATTGGCACGGGACCAGATGCAATTCCATCCCACCTAATCTCTTCCAATCCCAGTGCCCAAACACGCCCTTAATGTGTGGGAAATCCATAGACAAGAAGGGCCCGTGGTTTTGGTGGGTACAGACAGGTGATCTGATGAGCCCTATCATGAACAGGGGATGCCTGAAAAAGAGACCTTTGATTGCATGCAAGAAGATGTTAAGGAGATTATAGCAAGGATCCACTAACAATCAACGGGTTGGGATAATCTATTCTCCGATATTTTCCTAGACCCACCATCCCCAATAGATCCCATTGGATCAACGGTTCGTGCCCACCTGAACCACCATGGCACCCACTTAATACAAAATCCAGTGGGGGAACCATATAATTCTTCTTTCTATATTGGGAATGAAACCAAGAGAAATACCCATGGCAAAGGTTGAAGGTGGACCCCTCCACCCTGGCAAAGGTGGACCAACCACTGAGAGACGGAATAAATGACAATTAACTTCGCCACCGTGGACCAATCTTGCAAGTGCAATGCACTTGTAACATGCCTAATGGCTGAGAATTATGGTTGGTACTGGACTGTAATAGTCTTCAACAGTTGCATCAAACACCCAAGCTCTTTGGGGTCCCCTGTTGTATGTGTGAAATCCACCATGTCCATCGGGTGATGAACATTATGTTCACCGTACATTCAAAAGATCAGGCCGATAAAAAAAATTAGATGAGACACAACAAGGAGAACAATGTAAAATTGCGGCTACATGTATTGTGGCCTGCCTTGATCTACTTTCATCCTCGTGAGTCACACATGATGAACAACAGGTTTGATGAAAGATACATCATGGTGGCCCCACATAAAAACCTATGGTTGGTGTCCCATCCGATTGTTACATGTTGTGTGTCCCACCTGAGTAGTGGATCTGCCTGATTATTGGTCCTAGAGCCTATCATTGAGTGTGCCTGATAAATGGAGTAGATTTCATGTATACAACTTGGCAGGCCCCAAAGAGCTTCAATGTTTGTACACACTGCATAAAGAAAGTGTTGTAGATGATTCCAGTTTGTTGGTATCAGATAATCTAGAGGGGAAAAAAGAAAAAAGAAAAAATAAAAAAAAATTGATGCCATGCCATGCCATATTATGCGTACCGCACAACCAGACATCAGCATGGAATTTGGATATTGATCCACATCATCCACATTTGGGGCCATACTGAGATGAGCCACATGAAAACATGACACCTTTCAGAAGATGGATGATGATATCTACGCCAAGCATCCATAGTTTGCAGTTGGGGTGATGTGTAATGATAGCCGAACCATGCATCCCTATGAAAATAAAATTTACTACTTATCTGAGACAAGGACATTGTTGTAGTGTACTCACATCGAAAAGGGTATCTCCGAGCTTCATTTTGACAGCGCCACTCTTGTACACAAGCATTTTCCCCATGAAGCCAGCCGGCAGCTCTTCCAATCTGCAGCCCTTCTCTGGAATGCCCCTTCTCCTAGATGGCTTCGAGCCATCGGCTGCCTCTTTTGTGGATGGCTCCAATCCATCAGTTTTCTCTTTCGTGGATGGCTCTGAGCCATCAGCTGTCTCTTTATCCTTTGCAGAAGCCGACCGCTTGACCAAAGGAAGAGAAGCCGGTAGCTGAAACAAGAGCATTTCTCCATTTTTTTCCTCCTGCCGGCACCCAAAAAATGTTAGAAAGGGCTTGGGCCTCTGCACCTTATATCACTAGCTAATCTTGCACTAGTCAGAAGACTAACCATCAGGCCGAGCTCTTCAGCTGGATTTATACGACTCTCGTCATGATCAGCATTTGCCGAAGCTTCCCCAAACTCTTGTTCATCAAGAATTTCTGTACAAAAGAAGATGGGGTTGTGTGACTTTGTGAGGAATACTCAAATTTCCCATCTAGTACTTGCTCGGCCAAACAAACTGCATGAGCAGGGCCCACCTTCTGGTGATCCCAATTGTTTTTAAGGGGTTGTTTGGCAGCATGTATTTGGATTTTCAAATTCCGGATTTTCAAACCTGGATTTTGCATTCTTTCAGTTGTGTTCAGCAACCTCAATCCTGTGGAATACAGTAATTATGTTTGGCAGCCTTTATTTTGAATTATGGGGGCCTCAAAAGAGAGGAGGAGAGAGCAGTGATGATAGTTGGAGAGGATTGAAATTTCAGGATTTTGCACCCCACGTTTTCTCTTGGATTTTGAAAGGGGCCCTCTTGAGGATTTTCAATCCAAGTTGGATTTGAAATCCAGGATTTTGGGATGCCAAACATGATTTAAATTGAAAGTCCTGGATTCCAATTCCTAACTGCCCAAAATCCATGTTGCCAAACAACCCCTAAGGTTGACCATATGGTGGATGGATGATGCCCCAAAATCTCGCCTGATCGGGCCCATTAAATGTGTATGATTTGCAGTGACCGTCCATTTTCACAGGATGGCCAGGACCATTGGGTAGGGAGACATCACTAGGTGCTCATCCTGCGTACAAGCTTACCTGGATCTCCTGAGTATGGCCTCCTCAGAGGAAGGAGTGAAGGATAGTAACTGTAGTAACGCTGCAGTAGCCAGGAACGTCGGAAAAGTGAGTATTTGTGAGGGAAATCCAGTAACAGTCAGAGCAAGAACAAGCGAGCAAGAGAGGTTGAGCTTACCCAGTGGTCAACATATTCTTTCTCCACTCTTGGGGCAGATGATTCGCCGCCACCATCTGCAGAAACTATATTTAGATCCCCAAGTATAGTGGCTGATGGGAAAAGAGCTAGCTGTGGAGAGTTTGAATTACAAATAGAGAAGAAAAGGTTCCAGTAACAGGACCTTGAGGTCCAGTTCCAACAGCAGTGCTGCTGCTCGTGGCCCTGGGGGCATTGCCAAATGACCTTGCATGAGATCTTGCAGCTGAGGGACCAAATGAAGGAACTTGTTCTACTGCCACTGCAAATCACAAAACCAAAATGCACAGAATCATGGTTCCCATGCCATATATGCTTGAACAGGGTTGTATGTATGACTGACAGTATGGGAATGAACCGGAGAAATCTTTTTTTTTTTTTGAGCAGTCAGATAATTGCTACAAGGTAGAAACCAATGGCAAGCCCACCCAGCTCTGCACATATATGACCGGTGGTCCACTGGGCCTTGTACTGATTTGTTTAAGCTTGCAGGTTGGGCTTGGGCCTGAATCCCAAGCGCAGTAATTAAATGAGCTAGCACCAAGTTCATTAACTTTTTGTTCTGAGTTCTTGTCAGGTCTGAGAAAGCCTACATTTTAGGTCCAGTCAATAAACATGCAGGGCCTGTGCCAGAATTCCATGCCTGATTATAAAGAACATGCTGGCCTGGTTCAAACCCAGCCCCTTTGCAACCCAGACTCCACATACACACAGTAAACTAATTCCAGTCACTGCTATGGACATGCTGAGGTTTCTATTTGGTAGTTTGTATTGAAATTATAAAATTGGTTAGCAATTAGGTGAGGCAATAAAATGATAATATATTGTATCAAGCATATTAGAGCTTTGCTAAGCGCACACGTGTGCAATAAGGCTCATGTACATGCTACATGTGTGCCAGCATGGCATGATGGGTCTAAGATCCAAACCATCCATCAGAAACTAACCACTATATTGATGCCCTATCCCAAGAATTAGGTTGATCCACTGATCAGGTGGGTGCAACAGTTCGCAAAACAAATGTACAGCTCTGAAGAACTTGGCTGAAGTTTTCTAATCTAACAACTTGTTTCCAATATTGGCGCAACATGTTGAGTGCACCAGATTTATTTTTCAGGAAAACATGATAGAGGTCGAACCAACCTGAGGATGATTGGATCTTGCATCTATGTGCCATGCTGGCAAATGCGGCGTGTTAGATTAGCTTCATTTCACACCTGTCCACTTAGCAAAGCTTTGCATATTGTAAATAGATCTTATAGCAACATGCTTTTATATCAATGCCTACTTCCCATACAGTATAGATATCAATCCCTACTTCCCATACAGTATAGATCAACTGCACCATACTATCCATGCCTGTGACACCGTACCCATCTCCATTGAATCAATAGAAGGTTTAAACACTCGAAAACTTAGACTTGAAGGTTTCTCTATATTAGTTGAGTTTCATTCTTTTTTTCTTTTTCTTTTATATTTTGTTTTGACTTAAAAGTAATATTTAATATTCAAAATATAATAAATATATAAATATTGTTGATTCTTGACAAGTTGAGCCAATTTTTATCAAGTTTCATTGAGTTTTTTACCGCATTTTGCCAAGCAGAGTTGAGTTTTTCTTTTCGAGTCCTGACCCAGCCATGACCAAATTGGGTTTTCCTCGAGTCTTGATGAAATCTGATCAAGTCGAGTTTTTTCAAGGATTTAAACTATGCTCCATGCTAGTTGCACAAAGTACTTGCAAACCTGATTTTCTGAGGAATTAAGAGACAAGTCAAGAACCCTAATCAAGAATGTTAGGATGCTGTTGGTCAAAGAATTGAGTAATTTAAGACCAGGGTGTTCCATCTCAATTATGTAAGCTATAGATGGTCACATTGAGACAGGAACAAATAGGAAATACGCCCTGGTTTCATTCCATTAGATGCTTCGATGACATGGCAGCGAGCAACTGATAGAAAGCAAGAAACACGAGCACTCTTCTCCTCATATTCCTTGCTTCAGTTGGTTTCAGTAGTTTGAGCATCAGCATACATAATACATTACACTAGGTAGGGTACGATAATCTATGCGAAGACTGGTAATAAAATGATAACAAAATTCGTTACAACAATCAATCCGATCTTTAGTTGCAGGATCCTTCGAACTAGGCACCACTCCTGCTACATATTGCACTTTCAGACTCACACCTCCCCTCCCACCTCCTACATATGTTACCTTGTTTGCATTTTGAAACAGAACCTTCCTTGCTCCCACATCCGAATATGTTGCCATTTCGCTTCATGCTTCGTGTAACTATAATCCTAAGGCTCTATCCTCAAAACCTAAACATCCTACAAAACCGTTCTGCCACCTTGATTCGAGTCCTTTTTGGTCTTCTTCTCATCCTCCTTTCAGGCCCTTCAACCCTCATCAGTGTTCCCCTCGCCTAATCCTTCTCTGGTCTTCATGACACATAACCGAATCTTCTCAATCCATTCTCAATTTTTTCTCTTATTGGGGCTACTCCTAAACTTCTTGGGATGCATTCCTTCTTAATCCTATGTTTCCTACACGTAATCAAGCCTTCTCAATCCACACCCCATTTTTCCAGTTAACATTGCATCTGCATGTTCCACAGAGGCTCCATTCTAGAGTTTCCACCTTATACACAGGGATATCTGTTCTAATGGGAAAAGAAGAAGAAGAAGAAGAAGAAAAATCAACAAAGCCTACGCTTCAATGGAAATTTAACAATTAAAAGATGTGTGAGCCTGGGATCGGCACGTGCAACATTGGCAACTCAAAAACTTCACCTATTTGATTAAAGGACACTTCATTTCGAGTTTGAAGTGTTAACACATTGGTAAAATAGTCGATTTGCCAGACTCATACTAACCAAGTTTCGCACACAAGTTTCCATGAGTCCAACACTGTACGTAACTAAGAGAAACTCACCAATTCTCTACTATTCTAATTACGAGTACTTTGCCCAAGTAAACATCAAGTGAAGCAGAACAACAGAAAAATCTTATCCAACCAGTAGAGACCTTTTAAAAATGAACAAAGAGGTTTGGCATAATATAACCTGGAAAAGGCTTACATTTCTTATCCACCTTTGGTCCGTTCCTCCCAAAATTTTCCTACGATAGGTCAACAACAGCACGAGTCCAGAACGCATAAGCAATATGAAAAAAAAAAAAAAAAAAAAAACAAATCAAAGTACCCTATCCACAATAAAGAAAAGCACAGCATATACCATCAAGAAAGTATAGGGTCTGCGAACCAGAGAGTCTACAGTATTCTCACATGAATGATTCTATACACATGGGACCATGATATGGTTATCCAGACAATTGAAATGATGGGCCCCCCAATCCCAGCCTTCCCATCTTCAAATTATTTTCTATTGAGTGTACGCTGTTGTTGTATTTGTAGGTAATAATCAAAGGGTTAGGATGTTCTAACCTGGGAGAAATTTGAGGAGTCGTATCCCCCATATACAGCGGGATCCATCATACCAAAGGTTTGGATCACCAATCACGGTTAGCAGACTATTACTATTACCCTACAATTCCTCAAAACCACAAGTACCTTGACACGCTTTAACAACTCCTCATTCACAGCATCGTCATCGTCAGGTGCCTCCCTGCAAATGGCAGAGAAAGTTCATCATCATCATCACCATCATCTAGGTTTTGTCCCAACTAATTGGGATCATCTAACAATCCTGTTCTGCCAATCCGAATTACCATAGAAGTTAACAAATTTTATTAAGAAATTGATGAGAAAGATGAAGAATTACTATTGAGAATGCAGCATAAGAAAAAAAAAAAGGAACTGCAATATAACACAATGATAGTACCTCTTGGGTTCAGGCCTCGGGAGTTTGCGAGGAGGAATTTTCGGCACAAATTTCATCTGCAGCAAACAAACCAGATTGTGGGAAGTCCACAGAGTAGTGGCAATATTCATTTTCATCTAAACCACATGACAAAAAAGCATGAAAATGAACCTTCTTTGGAGCGTCAGATGATTTGTCTGCCATCTGAAACACCCTTCTCAATTTAATGGGTAGAGTTGGAAGCTAAACCTACAATCAAAGGAATGGTCAGTTAACCATGAAAAACCCGTATGCGCACCTATGGAGATGCATCTAAAACAATCATTGGGCAGAATTGACCAACTCACCAAAAACCAATCTGACTGGTTTTCAGCAAGTGGGATTTTTTGCACCTATTTCGACGAGTGTGAAATCAAATGGGGTTTACAGGTAGAGCTGTGCACAAACCGAGTTAGCTAACTCGCTCAACTCGACTCGAAAAAGCTCAATTCGACTCGGTTCAAAACTGCGTTCGAGCGGAGTTGAGCTGATTTTTGGAGCTCGAAAAATTTTCAAGCCAAGTTCGAGCTTGTCCGAGCTCGAATCGACTTGGATCGAACCTCAACTCGAATCGAACTCGGATCGAACCAGTTCGGTGACTCAGTTATTTTGATATTGACGTTGCTCACCAAGTGTTTGATGAAATGACTCAACGAAGTGTTGTTTCGGGTGCATACATTCTCCGTGGGATCGGCTGGTGGCGAGGAAGGTATGGATACGAAACAAATCACTAACAAAAAAACAAAACTTTACATGATAAAACTAACTTTGTATTTTGATTTTGATGCTGCCTATCGAGTGTTTGATGAAACATCTGTAAACTGCTGCTGTTGTTTTGCATACTGTGAGAAATCAAAGGTGCACTCCATGTGTTTGAGAAAATGTCGCACAGGCTAGAACTCATCTCAAACTGGCCCGGGCTGCTGACCAAACCAAGTCGAGCTGGCCAGTCAGGCTCGAGGACCGAGCCGAGCCGAGTTCAAGCTGGGGTCAGCTACTGGCCAAGCCGAGTCGACCTGTGCCAAGCTCGATTCGGTTCGGCTCGTGTACAGCTCTATTTACAGGAGTGCATCCAGAACACACGATACAGACTGGAGCTTGGCCTGAAACAGTGTTTAGCGTCAAACACCCCTTTTAATGGTGTGTCCAACTGGGCCCTTGATGCATCCATTGATCCACATAAAACATGGCATAGATCAAGTTAGCTTAAAATAGATTTTCATTTCTCATATGCTACATAGAGACCTTAAACACCTGAGAAGATATAACCTGATCATTTATCAAGTCAGCATCAGATTTCAAAAAAAAAAAAAAAACTACATTAACTTGATTTTTCAGATCAAAGTAAATTATTAGCTACTTCGCAAATCATACCTGTACCTTAAGACGCTCTTCCTATCAAAATCTGCTCCCCATAAATAGCTGCCCTGACTTCACAGATTATAAGTGGCCTTGCAACTAATACTAAACCTCAAACAATTTATCGAATTGTACTCCGAAAGACAACGATTGTCAAACTCATAACCATACAGGCCTTTAACGTACTTGCTGCTCCACCATTCAATGACCTCTGTACATGTATTTTTTCCCCTTTGCGTGCTTGCATGTGGGAGTAAAGTGAGGGGAGGCTGTTTATGTTTTTCATTTGCTTGCATCTTTCATGCAAGCTGCCATTCCTATGTTAGTAAAGACGCTAAGAGGCCGTTTGGATGCCTGTAACTTCTGTAAAATCTAAGAAAGTTACAGGTGACTTTCTAACAGTTTGTGTTTGGGGGAGAAATGTTACAGGTAACAAAGTCTCAATCTGTAACGTTCTATCAAGTAAGATTGCAAGAAATGTAACAGAGGAATTAGGTGTTTTTCAAGTCACAGGTTACTTTCTTACAGGCAACGGCTATCCATTGCGAAGTTGGGAGACGGAGGTGGAAACGCAGCTGGCATTGAAAGTGCACCTACCTGCTCTGACCCAACGTCTCCTTCTCTCTCTCTCTCTCTCTCTCTCTCTCTCTCTCTCTCTCTCTGCGTCTCCTTCTCCCTCTCTCAGCGTCTCCTTCTCTCTCTCTCTCTGCCCCGGCAAGGTAAGCCCTAAACCTTATTTCTTTTTCTTTTTTCTTTTTTCCTTTTTTTTTTCTCTTTTGCGTGCGGAACGGGCGCAGTTTGGGGAAACGGATTGGCTACTCCCCCGCCACCAGCCAATGGCTGATGGTCGCTGCTCTGTGGGTCCCACCATGATGTATCTGTTTCATCCATGCCGTCCATATATTTTTATAGATCATTCTATCGTATGATACCAAAAATGAGGTATATCCAAATCTCAAAAGGACCACATTACAGGAAACAGTGTTGAATGAACTTCGACCATTATTAACTTTCTGGGGGTCATAAAAGGTTTGGATCAAGCTGATATTTGGGTTTTTTTTTTTTTTTCCCCTTCATCTGGGTCTGTATGACCTAATCAACAGATTGGATGTCAAATAAACAGTGAAGTGGGCCTTAGGAGGATTTTAATGGTGGATATCCCATTGCTATTGTTTTCCTATGGTGTAGTCCACTTGAGATTTATATCCATCTTACTTTTAAGATCAAGCCCCTAAAATGATATGTAAAAATGGATGAACGGAATGGATGAAACACATACATCATGGTGGGCCCACAGAGCACCGACCACAGCCACCGGGCTGGTGGGCAGCCAATCCGTTCTCGCTGTTTGGCCCCTAACTGCGGGGCCCACCGTGATGTACTGTCTTTACATCAACACCGTCCATCCGTATTGAAAGCTCATTTTAGCGCATGATCCAAAAAATAAAGCTGATCCAAATCTCAAGTGGGCCACGCCATAAGAAACAATCTTAATTAAATCCCTACCATTAAAAACTTCATGGGGTCCACTAGAATATTTATTTGCCATCCCACTTATAAATAGGGTAACAAAGACCTGGACGAAGAGACCACACAGATATCATATCGATACAAAAACTTTTATGGCCCACGGAAAGTTTTTAATGACCATTTAATATTGATTCTTATACTGCTGTCTACCTTGAATTTAAATATTCTTATTTTTTGGATCATCATGTCTTAAAATGAGCTTTGAGGATGAAATGACATTGATGTGAGGAAGATACATGACAATGGACTTCAGAGTATGGGATCCCACCCGCCTCCTTGGATCAACTCTAATTTAGCTAGTGATATTAGCCAATAGCTAGGCCGCTACAGGTTGGTGTTTGTGGTTCCCGCCATGTTGCATGTGTTTTATTTATGTTGTCCATCAATTTTTTTCATATCATTTCAGGACTTGATCCCAAAATGAGGATACTGAGGCAGATCTCAATCTTTGGTGGACCACACCATAGGATAACAGTAGTGATCAAATGTTCATGATTAAAAACCTCTTAGTGCCCATTATAATGTTTATTTGATGTCCTACCTGATGATTAGGTCATAAAGACTTGGATGAAGGGAAAAACAAATATTAGTTTAATTTTAAACTTATAGCCTCCAATAAGTTTTTAAGTTACATATAAGTGGGCTCACTTTTATATGTTTTTTAATATGCGGGCCTATTTTGAGGACTCATTTAATGATTAGTTTAGCTTAAAAATCGGTCAAACTATTAATCTAAATGGACTTAATAAAATTATATATTTTTATCCAAACATTTCTATGTGTCAATTTAATTTTTAAACAATTTCGTACTCCAGATTCAGGTTGGTGTAAATAGACATCATCTTACCTATAATTAACTTACAAGTTATCTAAACACATAAATTAAGTTATACCTGTAAGTAAGTTACAGCTTACACCCAAATAGGATTACCTATAATTTTATTTCACCTGTAAGTAGGTTACATGTAACTTTAAAAACTTACTGGCATACAAACGCACTCTAAGTGACTTATAGGCCAACATTCTAATTTTTCAAAAAGAATGGAAGAAGGGGAAACACACTTTTGTGCTTCCTTGAACTATGACCAATTGAGGGTACGTCCCACCAGATGGACAGTGCAAAGAGAGACATACATGGGTTTGAAGAATGAGAATTCAACAATTTCAAAATAAGGAGAAGGGTTTTTTTTGCAGGAAGAAGCGGGGATTTCTGACTCATTTTCCCGACTTCATTTGGATCTAATCTTCCCTACCAGAAGGAGTCGAAATATTAAGGATTTGATCTTCCTCCAAATAAATCTAAAGCCTTTCGTTCAAAGTTACCGCATTGGAAAGTTAGGTGGGGCCCACCAGAAAGCTAGAAAATCTGCACCATATCCTTTAAACTCTGTGGAGCCCACCATGATTTATGTATTTTATCCACCATGTCCATTCATTTTACTAGATAATTTTGGGGCTTTAGTACAAAAATGAAACACATCCAAAGCTCAAGTGCACAGTTGAATTGAACGTCTACCTATTGTACAAAATTTCTTAAAAGTAATAAAAGTTTTAGATTAAGTTGATATTTGTGTTTTCCCTTCATTCATGTCTACCTGATCTTATGAACAAGTTAGGTGACAAATAAACTGTGGACCCTAGGAATGTTTCAATGGTGAAAATCAATATTCCCATTGTTTCATGTGGTGTGGTCCACTAGAGCTTCGAATATGCTACAATTTTGGAATCAACCCTTAAAATGAGCTAGAAAAATAAATGGACAGCATGGATAAACCACATTCATTCATAGTGCACCCAACAAAGTTTGCTTTGTACAGTAAGAGTATTATGAGTAACTCAAGACACAATTTGATTTATGTAGATCCGAAATTCGAAACAATGTATAAGGCAACACCCACTCTCTAAACAGTTTTTCTATGTGACTAACTTAAGTTTTAGATATAGCTAAATTTGAGTCATGCATTTTATATAATTACCATGATGGTCCCTAAAATAAATCAAGAGTGAATGATCTCCTCTAACTGTTTTGAGGGTAAACGTCCCACTCAAACTGTTTCCATTTGAATGACCCATCCTAAATCATGAATATGGTTGATTTTTATGCATTATAGTAAAAATAGAATTATTCATTTGGTGATTGAGGTGAATTTCACTAAAACATTACAGTGAGACCTACTTTAAGCAGCCACATGTTAAGACAATAGCCAAGGTTTCATGTAAACCAACGTGTGTGTGTGTGTGTGTGTACACATATATGGGAAATGGTACCATGAGGTCGACCTCATGGGAACTTCCCATGGAGTTAAACTGTGTGGGCCCACCATGTGTGTTAAACATCTATCCCATCAGTCAGATGCACCATTCCATGGTGGGCCACAGGCTTAAAAATCAATTCAATCTATGAGTTGGGTGGGCCACACCACATATAAAAGTTAAGAGGGGTTACTCTCCCATTAAATCATTCATAATAATTTATTTGGCCCACCATAATGTGGTTCATAAATCTAAACCATCCATTGTGTGTATCCCACTTGCGCATGAGGGGTCAAACCAAGTTTCAACCACATCCAAAACTCAATTGGGCCCCACTAAGTACTTTTATAACTTTTAGGCATATATTCACATGGTTTTAGATGGTATGGCCCACTCATCCGTTGGGCTTTAGGAGTTGCACCCAACGCGAAAAGAGCTTAGAATAATTAAGAGAACAGCTTGGTGAAGCCAAATAGGACACTTACTATTTTTGGCCGAAAACCTTGCGCACTACTAGACATCATGACTGTCTATAAATAGTAAGTTTACTATGTATAGTAAGTTGCGAATTCTAAGAGTTTTAGTTGTAGTTTGCTTCGGATTTCTCTCTCATTGCTTGGTATTCTTATTTAAAGGGTTGTGAACTCATTTGATTTATTTATCAAATTACGAATTTATTAGAATTTATTTCTATTCTTCTTGCTTTCTTTCCTCGTGGATTCGAGAAGTCTCTGTGAGGAGTCCAGAGAAGCTATGTGGATTCAGAGTTGTTATCCTTGAAGAAGACGGTGATCAACCTCATCACGAGGAAGACGGTGATCAACCTCATCACATTCATCCCTGCGTCACTTTTGTAGGATGTTTCACATATGAGTGTGGATCTTATGGGTAGTTGGTATGAAAGACTGGCAGGGTAACAACTTTTGGTGGTTTTTATCCTACTTATGTCATCTTCACCCCTATTTAGAAGCCAAGGAGAAGATTAAAAGAGATTATGATTACTTCTGCATGTTCCCCACAATCTAGGACACGGTTGTGGTTGCCTTTTGCAAAACCTATGCTGTTAGGTGTCATGGAGGCTATATTGCTGGTCAAATGTCACTATCTCACTGATGATACATCTTGCTACGACATGCACTATGTTGCCGGCTCTAAAATGTTACAACACGTGTGGAAATATTTGATTTTCATCTCTTTTTATTCCTTTACGAACACATTTTCCTCCAGCCAAGTCAACCTGGTAAATAAATAAATTTTAAAAAAAAAAAAGAGAGAGAGAGAGAGAGAGAGGCAGAGGGGCCTCATGAATTTATCTAAAAATCAAGAAAAATAGGACAATGATCTGACACCAGTCTATGATAATGGGAATGGAAACTACGAGCACCGCTAGGGTCTTTGTGGTTTGAGATAATACTTACATTTTTACACATGATATGGGGACACCCTTGGTGTACTTTTTAACCATTAGATTGACCTTAGGTGCTTTAGAAGATGGACCAAAGACTGATTTCATGCTTAAGAGATTGTTTCAACACCTTATTAGAGATATGGCAAACAAGGACTTTTGATGCTTGAAACTTGACTAGCTTGTTTTTGAGTGGTGTGATCTTTGGTGAAATGTTGAACCATTGAGCAATACTAGAGTTAGAAACTATCTATCATAGTTGTTGAGGTCGGATATGATATTGCAGGAGTACCTGCATGTGGTGTTTCTAGTATTGGTATCGACGCATATATCCCACCCTTGGGATAAGAAAACATATTGGGTATTGCATATGGGAAATATCACATGTATAACATAATGTATGGTTGTTTCTTGGAATATTAGTAAATATTAGGAAATTGGTCGATTTTTTTCATGAAACTTCTGAGGATGTTAAACAAGACATTAATACACACTTAGAACTCAAAAGATCACAAAAAACAAGCATACATGATAAGTGTATTTGTATAAGATCCTAAACCATGCACTGTTTGACAAAAGTGATGCAGCTATATTAAAAATTCAAAATTAGTTCAAATAATTTAAATCATAAAAGCCATATATGAAAACATAACCAATACATTCAAAAGCCAAATTACAATGTATAGTGCATTAAATATTTTTTAAAATTATCTTTTATAATTTAAAAATAGTAATTTATTTTTAAAATAAATAAATGAGTGTGTTTAATGTTAAAATAAGCAAAAACTTATAAATGCATAAATAACATCTGTCAATCTTTAAAAAAAAAAAAAAAAACTATTTATTTGTCAATATTTTTATTTATTTTTTTTCAAAAATTCTACAAAGTTCTTAAATCTGTATATTAGCCTCTAAGCACTCTCACATGATTTTTTTTTACATTCTAAGTGCAAGTTAAATGGGTACAACAAAAATGCCTAAAAACAATCCATGTTCAAAAATGATATTTTAAAACATAGATGGGATTGTTCGGTCAAATTGGTTTGGACAGGAAATGTCAACTAAAATGATCTTGGATTCTCAATACCTGCTTTGGGATTTGGCCTGGCTGGGTTGCACAACTTTTACAATCGTATTGGCGAACCATCCAACCTTAATATGAGATGATTGATAAGCAGGAACTTAATAGTTGTAAACATGACGAGTATTAATTTAAACTACACCATCCCAATTACTGATTATTGTGTAGGTAGATCATTATCAGAAATTAAGGTTCAGTGAACATAACAAATGACTAATGGGCTATTGTTTTCTGAAATTGGACAAGTGACATTTTCATTTCTATCGTCCATTTAAGTGTCCACAAATCATCCAATTAGGAACTTAAATTGGTGCAATTTCTTTTTATAAGACATCTAAATTTAAGCACATGATTTGGATACTTTAATTTATTTGTGTGCCGCTTGTATATTTCTTAGCACTTATGTATCAACCATCAAACTCTGTTAAGGCATGGAATTTTCGTCTTTAGAACTGTTTTGCCTATGTTGCAACTCAAGATCACCAGCTCATGTCACCAAATTGGGACCTGCATGTAGATGTTATATAATCAAGGTAACTGTCCATATTCTAAGAGATACTTTGACATGATAAGAAACATGGGATGAAAGATCGTTAGGGCGGTATATATTAATAACTGAATGTGGTTCATCAAAGAACTTTACTACACTGATATTCAACTTAATAATTATAAATGGTCATGATTATCCTCCCAAAGCGATTCTTAGTTATTAGGTCATCCAAATAGTACCAACTGGATGGAAAATTCAGATTAACTTACATTTTTTCACATTATGGGTCTGAGTGGGGCAATACAAAGCAAAATGTACTCATCTATATATATATATATAAGAGGTTTGTCAGTTGCATATGTGTTTGCTTGCCTCCAAGTGTAGAGGTTTGTAAGTAATATCCTGTGAATACAGGGTCAATCCCACAGGGAGATGATTTATGAGAATGAGAAAATCAAATACAAAACTAAGTAATGGAAACTAAATAGATAAAATGATTTTGAAAGTTTTGGAGGTATGAAATTCAATTGAATTAAAACAACACCAAAACTTCAAAGTTTCACACATAGGTTAATGATCACTAAATTATGATGACTTGATAACACAATTAGGATCCGAGCACTATGGTTGGCCTAATCGAAAAATAAAATAGTTTAAATATTTTTAATAAATGAAATAAAAGATTAGAGAATCATGAATTAGCATTATTAACATATATTCTTAAGCGCCAGTGATTTTAAGCATTCAATATTCATGAGATAATGAATCAAATAATGTAGCAGGTTAAGAATATCTCTCATTTAAGAAATCTAATTGATTCAGGTTAAGCCTATCCATCAATATGGATCTCATATGATGGAAACATATGGATCTTACTTGAGGATCGAAAACCTAAACCTAGATAATTGATAACATGCATACACCATTCATCCCATCATAAAAAATAATCAATCATCATAATTTATAAAATCATTAAACCAATATGCTTCCCTTCTAGCTTGGGCTAAAGAGAACTAGAAAAATATAAGTAAATTGCAAAATTAAAAAGCAACAAGAAAGCAAGAAAGTAAATTAATAAATATCCAAAAAGAACTTGTAAAGATCTAAAAACCCTAGAAAAAACTTTAGATCTTGCCCTTTAATACTCTGAATGATGCTCAGGAATGCCCTATTTATAAGTAGGGAACTCCCTCCTTCAAACTAACTTGAAAAATTCGGATATCGCATCAAATTTTCTCACTCTGCGTAGGCTCTACGTGAACCCTTCAATGACATCGAACTGTTTGCGATGTCATCTAAGACTGGCTTCGATGTCATCGAACTAGTTTCGATGTTATTGAAGACTGTATCCAATTTGTCCAATAACCAAACTCGATTTTTCTGTAATTCTTTGATGTCATCGAAACTCCTTTGATGTCATCGAAATTAGTTCGATGTCATCTAAGCTCAAATCTTGCGAATTTCTGCACTAATTTTTGCACTTCCTTCCTTTTTTACTTTATTTTCTTAACTCTTGGGATCTTGAAATCTTCAATCTTGGCTCCAAACGTCCATTCTTTACCTTAGTGATTCTTGAGCATCAAATCCATGCTGTTAACATTCTTTTCAATTTAAGCTCTTAAACTCACCTTGCAACACAAACATGTATAAAATATATCATTAAGCATTATCATGTTCATAAAGCTAAGATATAAATGGGGGAAAATATGCAATATTTGAGTCTCAACACACCCCCAACCAACATTTTGTTACTCCCGAGCAAAATAAGCAAAGAAAAATAAAAATAAGAATAAAAACTAATTCTAAAAATAAAAATTAAAACGAAGACAAAAATTCTAACTACACCACTTTCGCAGGTAATTTCGATTGCATTTACCATATACAAGCCTTTAAACCCCTAGGTTCCCCTAGTGGACGAATTATAGTCATGTGAGGGTTTCCAGAAATGTTAGCCACAAACATTGAAAATATGAAAAATAGTTCAAAACTCAGAAATTTTTACAATTATGCCTCCATTCATCATATGAATTTCAAAATAAAGCAACACTTATCTTAAATCTGAAGTTAGTTAGAATCTCAAATTCTTAATCCATTGCATCTTTGAGTTTAAAGATCTAATCAAAATTTAAAATAGTTATGATCCAATATACTTAGGTGCTCAGTGACACTATTCTAACTTTGAGAAATATGTATGTTCCATATCCTAACTCCTTTCAATCATCCCAAGAATATGAAATCTCTAGTTATCTCATTTCCTTCATGCCCTTTCTTCTTTGATCATTATATCCTCATTATTATATACCACCCTTAGATGAAGATTCTCACTGGCTTTGCTTTATAACCTAAGGTATCGTAATTGTAACGGTAACAACACTAGACACTTAGGTATCCTTACTCCGGATTACTAACACGATTGTTATGGTCAAATTTTTTATTTTTATTTTTATATTCTCTGTTTTAAGAATATATCAATGGAACTAGTTCATTCAACCTTGTTTGAATCAAATTTTTTTATTCTAGTTCACATATCATATTCCTCACTTAGTTAGGTAGGGTGTATTGTGAATTCAGTACATCAAATTACAACTCACTCTAAACTAGTGATTAGATGATCGAACTCAAGTCTATAATTTTCAATTATCAGAATTCTAACTACTATCAACCTAGACTAAGTATTAACTTTACTTTTGAAATTCGTATAATATCATGTTCACATTCTTGTTATTAAAAAAAAAATTATTTTGAAATTTTTGAAATTTTTTTCCATAAACTAATTTTTTTTTTCAAAAGTAGACTCTATTATTCCTAAAATATAAACTCACATGGATGACTATCCACACCCCCCAACTTAAAATCTATATTGTCCCTAATGTAATGATACATGTAATGTAGAAAATATGAGAACAATTAAAAAAAAAAAAAGATGAATAGTACCTGCTAGGTGACACTAAAAAAAAATTGAATATTATACAAATCTTACACAAATGCTTTGTCAAACTAAGAGCATCAATCTGAATATTTTAGCTTATGAAGAGGGACGGACTCCTCTCCCAAATAAAAGTTTTCCATATAAAGCTTCAATCTTTCACCATTAACTATAATGCCCCGATTTATTTGGAACCAGAGTGTATGACTCGTTCTCCAAAAACCCAAGTGTTAGCTTACAAAATTCAGTATAAATTTGAATCGTTTATCATCAATCAAAGTTAACAGCAACGAAGCTAAAATAAACCATGCATTGAATAAAAACATTTTGATCTTCACAAAATTTCAAATGTAGCACTTTAACATCCCAGAAAAATCCGTACAAAGACCCGAGCACCACCTTAGGCAGAAATTACTAAGGACCAAATCCTCTGGGAATTAGACGAAATTAACTAAGTGTTAAACTAGATTCGCGCTGAAATTAGCTTGAACCACTTTAAATATAAACTGCAAGACCCAAAACTTGTAGAATCATTAATGCTATATTACCTGAAATCTAGGATCAATCTTTAAACCCGGTTGCTCTCGGGAGCATGCCGAAACTCCGTATCGGACCTAGATCGCACGTCGAAAATCCGATTACCACGAAACTATACAGTTATGACCACCTTATTGGGCTTGGCTATCATCTCAAAAATTAAGTCCAAATAGCATTCCGAATGCACAACTTGAGCCCAGAGTGAAGTATGTAAGAAACGTGAATATCTTTAGAAAATGAACTAAACCTTAAGTGAATTGAGTCGTTCACTTGCAAGTTAAATCTAAGGATTCAGACTGTTGGAATCTGACCCAATTACACCCTCGAATCAGTAAAAATTTTCAACACATGTCAGTGTACTTATAGCCCTGATCGGATACCGTGACCGTTGAACTGAAACTGGTCCTTCGCCGTCGATCTGTTAATCTGATCAGACCGAAAACTTAGCCTGTCCTAGATCCAATGTCAGGGAGCTTAAGTCCGAGCGTATGCAGAAAAGGGGCCCCTAGATGCGCTCCGTTGAGCTGAAACATATGGGTTTTGGCTATAACCTAAGTATACCAGGCCCTAGGGCCATTGAGCTCACGTTTGAGCCTATATAAGGGCCTTAAACCCTCTCTCTCTCTCATTCCATACGAATTTAGAAAACCCTAGGAGTGAGAAGAGAGAAAAGAGAAGGAAAGAGAGTGAGTGAGAGAGAGAGTCGGCGTTTCTTCCTGGGATTCAATCCCATTACTCCACGTGCTTATCCACCATTCCTGTATCGCTAATCAGGCGATTCCGATCCCGTTCTTAGGTAAGAAATCCTAACCCTAATCTGTCTTAGGGATTCAAATAGAGTAGATGGTGAAATAGCTAACCTATTTCATCTTATAGGTTGCCGATGTACCGTAGATAAAGGCGTAGTGTTCAAACTGAGCTCCGTACGGGTTTACTGGCGAAAGGTGCAGACTATAAACATTTAGGTTATGGTTTTCAAGGCTTTCAATGTCAGTTAATGATTTATGACTGACTTGATCGCTATCACATGCTTAGATACGATGTTTCCCGCGCTTTACACATATATATGAACTATGTTGAATATAGTGTATTCCATGTGTTTGTTGATATGATTAAATGAATATGGAATTTGGATTCGTGCTGGCCATGATTATTCGTCGTGAATATATGATTGTCATACATGTGACAACTCCTTGGTGAAAGGATTTGCCCTAACACCTGTTATAACCAACGTACGTCACATAGGTTGAAGTGTGTAGTCTAAGTGCTTGCAAAAATGTCTGAATGAATATGGAATTTGGATATGTGCTCGCCATGATTATTAACTATACATATATGCTTGTTGTATATGTGGCAAATTCTTTGAAAGAGGGCTTGCTAGGATATATGTTATAACTAGTCTAATACATGTATGTTGAAATGTGTAGTCTAAGTGTTAGATAAAATGCCTGAATGAGGAAATGCTTGTTGGAATGTATCTAATGAGGGTGTTGAGATAGGATTCTCAATCCCCTTCTCTATAATTATAGTTCCCTTTATGTAACCTATCTTACTACTACATGCTGTACGGATGAAATGCCTATGTAAGATAACAAGTGTATTATGTGTTTGTTGAAATGTTCAACTAAGATTTATATTTAGATTTGGTTGTCCCACGCTGTCATTGATTATCACTTGTGAATGCTATCGTTTGAAGTGTGATTGGGCTATGATGTAGTCCAAGCAATCGGTAATGATTCTCGAGTAGTTGCTGAGGTCATTTCGCCACACAAGACACATTTGATGAATCCAAAGCGTACGATGATTGTCGACAGTGGTACCATGTCGATTAATTCGGCATAAACTCGTACCAATCGAACTTGTCTAATAAACTGATTGGCCTATTGTGTGTTTACCATGTATGGACGCTACTACTTGAATCTAAGGTACCACTTACCAATGTAAAGCCCGTTAAACCTTGGTATCACGATCCGCTAAGAGTCATGAGCCGGACATGGTGGTATGGGACACCGTGGTCGAGCTGTCGGCTTACGCTGGGGCAACGAGCCTTCCCGTAGTGACTAGTGAGCAACCCAAACTCGTGAGCCGAATATGGTGGTATGGGACACTGTATTCGAGCTATCGGCCTCCATTGGCGCAGCCTGGCTGTGGTCCCCAGTCGGGTCGGTGACGAGCCTTCGAAAATAAACTGCCAGTTGGTAGGGCGTTAGTGGAGTGACCTCGAGTATGAAATAGGCCTACCCCGGCATAGCCTCACTGTGGTCCCTAGTCGGGTTGGTGACGAACCTTCGAAAATAAACTGTCAGTTGGTAGGGCGTTGGTGGTAGTGACCTGAACTTGCCTATCGTATGTGACTACTAGGATTGACGACCCTAGATGGATCAATGTTTGGGTATATGATATAAAGAGAGGTGCCTTAGCTTCCCAATCATGCTGTATGAAAAGGCCTAACTAAGAACTCGATAATCATGATCATACATACATTACATGTGCTTTGGCGAGGAAGTGCACAGAGGAAGGGGTGCATGCCGCGATCATAAGATGTTGTCACAAGAGGGAGTGTAGGCGAGGGCATGCATCATTATCACATACCATCCTTGCATTAATAAGAGTACTTATGACCTGATTGTTGTGTTGCTTTATCATTATTGCTTGACCGAATTGATAACATGTTAACCTTTGCTTTATAGCTCCACTGAGTTGATCACTCACTCCCACATTACGGAACGGTGTTTTAAACACCAACCAGATCCCATTTTAGTTTTAGATGATGGCGATGCTTACGAAGCGGAGCCAGACTTTTATGATGATAAGGAGGGTTTCTCCTATATGCAGCTATCAGGCGAGTCTATGTCGACCATGTTCTGATCGACGGGGTTACAGGGATGCTGATTAGACGTCATTACACTTGTTATTTTGTACTTTTAGAATACCCATGTATATTCATTTTGCTCATTTTTGGAGTATACATGTACATTTCTAACCTGGTTACATGTTCACACTCTGGAAACTTACAACAGTTTATATATTTTATATATCTATCACAGTCTTCCACTTGCGTAATTTAACTGTCTCTGGAGTATGATATGCTGATTTGGTATAATCCCATTCATGCTTGATGCACTAATAAGGACAACATTTAATCATCATTACCTATGTTGCATAAGTGATGCGTTGAAACTCGGGAGCTCAGCTTCTGCTCGACCCCCGATTTTCAGGGCGTTACAAGCGCCCATACAATACTTATACAACCCTCAAATAACAAAGTTCATAAATTAAAAGACAGGAGTCTATCATCTAATGGTGGATCTCAATATGGCCGCAGGGACCCCGTCTAGCTCCTCAGCTACCCAATCTACGCTTGTAACTCAATGAACAACATCAACTCATGAAATTTATGAGTTATTTAGATAGATAAGCCTCTCTTACCCCAAAATCATATATTGTACGTCAAACAACTTATTCTGGTTTGTAAAGTGGACCTAAAAACACATCAAACGGACTCAGGGGGCCAAACGATGCAAATCGGGGTGACCCGAGGTGGGTCCCGCACATTTCCAGCACCCCAGGGGGGGATGACATCGCCCCCTGGGTGATCCATCGCCCCGGGGTCCAGTGACCGACAATGGCATCGCCGGATCGGCGAGGCCTCGCTGTCCAGCGGGTCGGGCGGCCCGTTTTCTGCGATTTTTCTACACGGTTCATCCGATTTCAGAAAATCATATCTCCCTCGTTATAACTCCAATTTAAGTGATTTAAAAGCCAGATTAAAGATTTATAAGTCTAGTATCATATAAAAATAAGTGAAAATATATTAAAAATTTTAATTTAGTTAAAAATAGGTCGTTGTAACAACTATCTGAAAATCATTAGTTTGGATAGCTGTTGCTTCTAAAATTTTTAGAATTTTTCTACAATATGAAATCAAATGAAATTTGATGGAGATGAAGTAAACTTGATGATGAACTACTAAAAAAATAATTAAAATAATATACTAACTAAAAGTGGCAGAAAAGGGTATAGAACTACCCTAGGACCTTGGGAATGAGAATTATATAAAATCTGACAGTTAGGAAACCCAATAAATTAATAACGTGAACCCTAGGACATCTCTAGCTGGGATGGGCATATGTGAAGTGCTCAAGCATAGTTAAATTCAAGTTCAAGCAACTCAATTTCAACCAAACAACTTTTGACCCTAAGCAATAAAATAATTTCCTATATTAGAAATGGTATGAAATCAACTAGTGTATGAGCGCAAACATTGGATTACAACTATTGGATTACCGCTACTCTTAAATTAAGACTAGGTTGCTGGTTATACTAAGGAATGTAAAAGACTGATTATGCTAAGATAATTGAATAATAGACTTAGTTAGTCGGCTTGATTAGGTTGGAGTGAGACCTCGTTCTTTCGTTGAATCCCCTTAATACTTATAGGCTCCTTTAGTAACTCTTTGGAAGCTTGCTTTGATTTGAAACTAGTCACACTCCAAGAACAACTCATCAAATTGAACATTGGGTCAAATCAACACACCCCTCCAAGCTCTTTATACCCCTAAAAGTCTCATTTTTCTCTCTCAAATTTCCCCCTCCATTCTCATATCATCTTCTTCTTCTTCACTACATATCCATCTCCACCATCTTCCTTAAAAACCCACCTTCTATAACTCCTCATATTCCCTATTTCCTACTCATTTGAGCACAACCTTACACCTTTGTGTCTCATAGCTCTTAAGCCTCACAATCCACTCTATTTCCAAACTTTTCCAGCTTTCATGGCTCTTTTGAGCTAGTAGCTGCCATCTTTTCCCTTTCCACATTCCCTGGGTGTTACAACTTCCTATACAGTGCGGAGCAGGAAGACAAGTTGTGCCTGCCTACATTCGTCCTCTTACAAATAGTACAGCCCGCACACGCTGTTATGTTGGAGTAATTAGTGTTCTACATAAAGGCATCGATAGGCTTAGTCTTATGTTGGAGTAGTTGGTGTGCAACTTGTACTTGTTTAGCTCACATGCATCTTCTGTCATGATCCATGGAAGATTCAATCTCATGTATTATGACAATGTTGATCAAATGAAACGCATGTCGTTCCTTTTGGCGTGGGATATGTATGTCTGGAAATGTGGTTCATATTATCTGAATCTTACGCGTGTTGCACCCTATGTTGTGTATAGGGGATGTTGCCTCAACCACTCGAAATATGACACGTTTCGCACTTAGGGATTGTCTGATGGGGCACCTTCCCTAAGCAATAGCCACACAGACCCTAGCTTGGGCTTGGACTTTGAGATGATGCCGGATTCACAATCGGCCACTGGCCCCACTAATGGGCCAACACCTCATGCACCACCAGTTTTCAAACAGAACCGTTCGTCTACATCGACGTCACACATACCTCAGTCGGCTCCTCCTCCTGATAGGTTGGAGCAGATGATGCTCTTGATGCAATAGCAACAACAATTCTTCGCCACCATAGCAGGGGCCCTTGCCTAGAATATAAGTGTGGGTCCGCCTGCATTACCTATGCACCCTGATGGGAACATGAATACCAGCGGACTTTTTGAATGCTTTCAGTGTTTCCGTCCTTCCACTTTGACGGGCACTCATAGACTCGAGGTGGCTGATTACTGACTAGATCGCATTTCTAAGATGTTGAAGCCGCTACACTGCACTGAGGCAGAACAAGTTGAGCTAGCCACCTATATGTTCGAGAATGAGGCTAGTTTATGGTAGGACAGCATCCCACGAACAGTTCCCACAGGACACGTGTGGACCTGGGATGCATTTGAGACACACTTCCATGGGAAGTGCTTTCCCCTCACATACCGTAATGAAAAGGAAGGTGAGTTTCTTCACCTCCGATAGTGAGGGATGACCGTATCAGAATATGAAAATAAATTTATGGAGCTAGCCAGATACGCTCCTTTGATACGGGCAGATGAACTGATGAAAATGCATTGTTTTTCAGATGGTCCGCGGCCTGAAATTCGCGTTAAGATGTGTTACGCTAGCATTTCCAATTATGCTGAACTAGTCAACATATCTCTACAAGCATAACAAGATGGAGACAGAGATTCTCATACACGTATACCAATGGGCCCGAGGCCTCAGCTCGAATTGCAGCACCGACAAGTCCTAGGTAAGAGATCACCTGTAGACTCACCTCCCAGGCTCGTGGCTCCGCCGACCTAGCAAATGTGAATAAAACGTTAGTGTACATATTGCAACAAAGGGGGACACACTGACCCCTTCTGTTTTACCAAGATGAAAGACAACGGTGTCACGCCACCTCAGAAGATCGACCGTCAGCCACCACGTGGTATAACGACTCCACCTCTACGATCTGTACCACCAGTGCAACCATATTACCGACCGCCTATACCTCGGAATTGGCCACCTCAACGACCTGTGGCAGCGCAACCAAATCATCCTCAACAAGCCCGTGTGCATGCACTTGCAGCTAAAACACCTGAGTCAGCAACCACAACGCCTTTGGCCTTTAAAGTCACTACTCACATTCAAGATACACCTGTATTCCTATTGGTAGACACTGGGTCTATTAAACCAATTCATATGAAAGAATAGGCCTAACAATGGATTACTATAAAAATTATAAAAATAATATGGTAACTAGAGGTGATAAATATGTTATAAATAATAGAAGGTTTGAAACGGAAAAATTTCTACAACTTCGAATTACCAATAGACTGGTCATATCTTTTCATATTAAAGTTTAATATTTTGTGTCTATTTAGGAATTAATTGTAATCATACTAGGAATCATCCTGTGATTAAATTTAAATTATACATATATATATTTTAATTATTTTTGTGCAATTAAATTAGGGCCCTCGAGTAGGATTGAGTTTCATAGTTTAATACTCCGTAAGCTTATGTTAGTAGCAGACTATAGTAAAATATTATAAGTTTCTTATTCCCTTGTAGATTCAAGGTTCATACCGCGTCGAAGAAATGTCCATCTCCTTTCCTGTCCTGCGGCCTTCTGTCGCTAACATTCTAAACTTCTAAAATATTTTAAAACTCTCGACTCTTCCTTCCCTTCCAAAGTTAATGAAACTGAAATGCAACATGCCCATAACCCCCTGACCGTATGATCAAAATGGTGACATACAAATATAATTTTAGGAGATTGAGAACCCTTCTAGTATAGTCTTTTGACTATGAGCACTATGGAAGAACTTATTATCCACCAAGTTAAACATAGGTTGAACAAGAACTCTCGTTGAACAAGACCCAAAGGACAACCTTATAAACATTAGGCTTAAGCTTCCTAATGAATTATAATACTCCTTAAATACTTGGGATGATTAGATTTCAAAATTTCAAAACCATATCCCTACGAGGCATTTGCGGGTTAACTCAATTCTCAATCCTGAGTGATTACCAAAGGACTTGCTGCTTTGACCAAGCAGAAGACTAGGAGCTATCAGGATTAGGAAGGGATACAGTGTGTTGTCTGCTCTGGTCAGGCGGACAATCGACGTATCAGGTTTGAGCCTACCACAACTGACTTTTCGTATTAGCCCAATCATAAAGAGTAGATTATACCACACTTAGGTAAACGTTATCATCAAATGCTTAGCACAATAATAATGATTTGGACATTTATTTTCAAATCTTAAAGGTAGAAACTTTTAAGGGGGGTAGATCAATATGAGCTAGGCTGATGTAGTTATTATATACCCTAACATGTATATAAACCTGAAACCAACAAGACTAAGCAAAATGAAATAATAAGACCTTTACTTAATACCCTTAGGCAATTTCGGAGATGAAATTGTTCTTTAAGGGGGGTAGATTGTAACGTCCCGGAAAAATCCGTACAAAGACCCGAGCACCACCTCAGGCAGAAATCACTAAGGACCAAATCCTATGGAAATTAGATGAAATTAACTAAGTGTTAAACTAGATTCGCTGTGAAATTAGCTTGGATCACTTTAAATATGAACTGCAAGACCCAAAACTTGTAGAATCATTAACGCTATATTACCATGAAATCTAGGATCAATTTCTAAACCCGGTTGCTCTCAGGAGCACGCCGAAACTCTGTAACGGACCTGTACCGCACGTCGAAAGTCCGATTACCGCAAAACTATACGGTTATGACCGCCTTATTGGGCTTGACTATCATCTCAAAAATCAAGTCCAAATAGCATTCCAAAATGCACAACTTGAGCCCAAACCGAAGTATGTGAGAAACGTGAATATCTTTAGAAAATAAATTAAACCTTAAGTGAATTGAGTCGTTCACTTGTAGGTCAAATATAAGGATTCAGACCGTTGGAATCTAACCCAATTACACCCTCGGATCAGAAAAAATTTCCAACACATGTCAGTGTATTTGTGGCCCTGATAGGATACCGGTGACCGTTGAACTGAAACTGGTCCTCCGCGGTCGATCTGTTAATCCGATCGGACCGAAAACTTGGCCTGGCTTAGATCCAATGTCAGGGAGCTTAAGTCCGACCGTATGCAGAAAAGGGGCCCCTAGATGAGCTCTGTTGAGCCGAAACAGATGAGTTTTGGCTATAACCTAAGTATACCATGGCTCTGGGGCCATTGAGCTCACGTTTGAGCCTATATAAGGGCCTTAAACCCTCTCTCTCTCATTCCATACGAATTTGAAAAACCCTAGGAGAGAAAAGAGAGAAAAGAGAAGGAAAGAGAGAAAGAGTCGGTGTTTCTTCCTGGGATTCAATCCCATTACTCCACGTGCTTATCCACCATTCCTGTATCGCTAATCAGGCGATTCCGATCCCGTTCTTAGGTAAGAAATCCTAACCCTAATCTGTCTTAGGGATTCAAATAGAGTAGATGGTGAAATAGCTAACTTATTTCATCTTATAAGTTGTCGTTGTGCCGTAGACAAAGACGTAGTGTTCAAACTGAGCTCCGTACGGGTTTACCGGTGAAAGGTGCGGACTATAAACGTTTAGGTTATGGTTTTCAAGGCTTTCAATGTCAGTTAATGATTTATGACTGACTTAATTGCTATCACATGCTTAGATACGATGTTTCCCGCGCTTTACACATATATATGAACTATGTTGAATATAGTGTATTCCATGTGTTTGTTGATATGATTAAATGAGTATGGAATTTGGATTCGTGCTGGCCATGATTATTCGTCGTGAATATATGGTTGTCATACGTGTGATAACTCCTTGGTGAAAGGATTTGCCCTAACACCTGTTATAACCAACATACGTCACACAGGTTGAAGTGTGTAGTCTAAGTGCTTGTAAAAATGTCTGAATGAATATGGAATTTGGATCTGTGCTTGCCATGATTATTAACTATGAATATATACTTGTTGTATATGTGGCAACTCCTTTGAAAGAGGGCTTGCCAGGATATATGTTATAACTAGTCTAATACATGTATGTTGAAATGTGTAGTCTAAGTGTTTGATAAAATGCCTGAATGAGGAAATGCTTGTTGGAATGTATCTAATGAGGGTGTTGAGAAATGATTCTTAATCCCCTTCTCTATAATTACAGTTCCCTTTATGTAACATATCTTACTACTATATGTTGTACGGATGAAATGCCTATATGTAAGATAACATGTGTATTATGTGTTTGTTGAAATGCTCAACTAAGATTTATATTTAGATTTGGTTGTCACATGCTGTCATTGATTATCACTTATGAATGCTATTGTTTGAAGTGTGATTGGGGCTACGATGTAGTCCAGGCAATCGGTAATGATTCTCGAGTAGTGGCTGAGGTCATTTCGCCACACAAGACACGTTTGATGAATGCGATGCGTACGATGATTATTGATAGTGGTACCATGTCGATTTATCCAGCGTACACTCGTACCAGTTGAACTTGTCTAATAAACTGATTGGCCTATTGTGTGTTTACCATGTATGGACGCTACTGCTTGAATCTAAGGTACCACTTACCAATGTAAATCCCGTTAAACCTTGGTATCACAATCCGCTAAGAGTCATGAGCCGAACATGGTGGTATGGGACACCGTGGTCGAGCTGTAGGCCTACACTGGGGCGATGAGCCTCCCTGTAGTGACTAGTGAGTAACCCAAACTCGTGAGCCGAATACAGTGGTATGAGACACTGTATTCGAGCTGTCGGCCTCCATTGGCGCAGCCTGGCTGTGGTCCCCAGTCGGGTCGGTGATGAGCCTTCGAAAATAGACTGCCAGTTGGTAGGGCGTTAGTGGAGTGACCTCGAGTATGAAATAGGCCTACCCCGGCGCAGCCTAGCTGTGGTCCCCAGTTGGGCTGGTGACGAGCCTTCAAAAATAGACTTTCAGTTGCTAAGGCGTTGGTGGTAGTGACCTGAACTTGCCTATCGTATGTGACTACTAGGATTGACGACCCTAGATGGATCAATATTTGGGTATATGATATAAAGGGAGGTGTCTTAACTTCTCAATCTTGCTGTATGAAAAGGCCTAAGTAAGAACTCGATAATCACGATCATACATGCATTGCATGTGCTTTGGCGAGGAAGTGCACAGAGGAAGGGATGCATGCCGCGATCGTAAGATGTTGTCGCAAGAGGGAGTATAGGCGAGGGCATGCATCATTATCACATACCATCCTTGCATTAATAAGAGTACTTATGACCTGATCGTTATGTTGCTTTATCATTACTGCTTGACCGAATTGATAACATGTTAACCTTTGCTTTATAGCTCCACTGAGTTGATCACTCACTCCCACGTTACGGGACGGTGTTTTAAACACCAACCAAACCCTATTTTAGTTTCAGATGATGGCGATGGTTACGAAGCGGAGCCAGACTTTTATGATGATGAGGAAGGTTTCTCATATATGCAGCTATCAGGTGAGTCTATGTAGACCATGTTTTAATCGACGGGGTTACAGGGGTGCTAATTATACGCCATTACACTTGTTATTTTGCACTTTTGGAACTCCCATGTATATTCGTTTTGTTCATTTTTAGAGTATACATGTATATATCTTACCTGGTTATATGTTCACACTCTGAAAACTTACAGCAGTTTATATATTTTATATATCTATTACAGTCTTCCGCTTGCGTAATTTAACTGTCTCTGGAGTATGATATGCTGATTTGGTATAATCTCATTTATGCTTAATGCACTAATATGGACAACATTCAATCATCATTACCTATGTTGCATAAGTGATGCGTTAGAACTCGGGAGCTCAGCTTCTACTCGACCCCCGATTTTCAAGACGTTACAAGCGCCCATACAGTACTTATACAACCATCAAATAACAAAGTTCATAAATTAAAAGACAGGAGTCTATCATATAACGGTGGAGCTCAATATGGCCGCAGGGACCCCGTCTAGCTCCTCAGCTACCCGATCTACGCTTGTAACCCAATGAACAGCATCAACTCGCTCTACACCTGCATCAACTATTACGGTTTGATAACGTCAATGGCTATCGCAATGAGGAGCACCCTCTAAGATTTGCGCACTCACCATTCATACTCAATATAGTTCGAAGTCATGAAATCAGATATATTAAACAGGACATCTCATAATCATACTCATATACTCAAAAATTAAGCCAATCAATGGAATCTCATCACAAGCAAAATATAATGGCAATCGCAATATAAGGGAATATGTTTTGATAATCAAACAATCAAACATACGACTTTTCTATTGCACTCAAAATCGCATTGTACATTAACTCTGTAAGATGACTAGAAAATCAACAAGCGAACTTCAGCTCCACCCAGAAATCATGGTACAAGTGAAATCCGTAAGGTGAATAGAAAATCAACCTTTAACCTCTACTTCACCCAGAAATCATGTCGTACGTGAACTCTACAAGATGGTAACCGAACTTCACCTCTACCTGAAAATCATGGTACGACTGAACTCCATAAGATGAAGAGAGAACCAACATATGAACTCTGGCGTCATTCAAAAATCGTATGAACTCCGCAAGATGGCTAGAAAATCAATAAGTGAAGTTCAGCTCCACCCGAAAATCATAACGAACTCCGTATAATGACCCAAAACTCAACAAAATATGTAAATATAATCAACAAGCCATAGAATGGTGTCAATATTCCATTAAAGCCACGAAGGGCAAATAAACGATTCAAGCCACGTAGGGCAAACATGTGAGCCAAGCCATGTAAGGCAACATGCGGTCCAAGCCATATAAGGCAGAGGTGCGATCTAAGCTGCGTAAGTCAAATATGGACCGCAAGGTAGTAAGATCACGACAAGTTCCATTCAATCCATCAATGATCGCAAACGACACTCATACAATTAACTAACATGTATACAACTAAAGAAAGCATATTATCATCAACCATTTATGATTACCAAAATTAGAGTGACATGTTCATTAATTAACCCAGGAATCAAGTGCGCAGCAAATTAGCATATTCATATAATAAGATAAATATTTCATTGAGAGGAATCAAGGCATCATATATGTCTAGATTAATGAACTTAAGTGTGAAGCTCAAAGGGTGAGTCCTCACCTTAAAGAGTAGATTTATTTCTTGCTTGGTTGGAGATCACTAAAGGACTCAAAATACTCGATGAACCAAAAATCCAAATCAACTTGGATTTAGCCTGGCTCGAAATGACCTATCCTTCTCGCAAAAATGATCTTAACCTGGATTAACTCACTTGGGCTCGGTGAGTTTCAATCGAGTTGACTCATTTGCCAACAAACCCAAACTCCCTCTCTATCTCTCTTGTTTTTCTTCCTCCTTCTCTTTCTTCTCTTGTTCTTCTTGCTCTCTCTCTACCTCTCTTCCAGTTGGAATTCCAGACAGGCCTAGACTAGGCCCAAACTCAACCTGACTCGGCTGGACTCAGTTTCAGCCGAGTCGACTCAACCTCATCTTCCTTCTTCCTCTCTTTCTTTCTCTCCTCTCTCTCTCTCTCTCTCTCTCTCTCTCTCTCTCTCTCTCTTCTTCTTCTTCTTCTTCTTCTTCTTCTTCTTCTTCTTCTTTTTCCCTTCTCTCTCTCTCCTTTTTTTTTAAATGCTGGAATGTCCAGCAACGTCTGGACCAAGGCCCAAACCCAACTCAACTCGCTGGACTCGGTTCCAGCTGAGTCGACTCGATTTCGACTAGGCAGCAGCCCCAACAACAACTTCCCTCTCTCTCTCTCCTACCCAGATGGTGTGGTTGGACTCGGTCCAGCAACTCAGTCAAGCCGGAACCCAGGCCGAACTCGACTGACTCAGCAGCGAGTCAAGGTGCAGCACGGGTGCTCCTCTCTCTCACCCTCGTTCTTCTCTTCTTCTTCTCTTCACGATTTTCCTTCCTTCTTTTTCTTCTCTCTCTTTTTTTTTTTTTTATACAATTTAGCAACTCTGGACTAGGCCAGGAGCAGACCCTATCTAAGCTTTGTTGGCTTGGCCCGAGCTCAAGCTGGTGCGGCAATGGTCGGCAGCAACAGCGACACACTTTCTCTCCTTCACCCTTTCTCTCTTCTCTCTTTCTCAGTTTTCCACCTTCCTTTCTTCCTTTGGAGGGATCCAGACCGAGTCAGGACTCCGCTCAGGCACCCAAAACTCGGTGCGAGTTATGACAACAACGGAGAAGATCTCGAGCTCTCGGGGAAGAAGCTTCGGCTTCAATGGCAGATTGCCATCTGACAGGGCTTTCTTCAATCCGAGCCTTGGGAATGGTAAGAATCGGTCCAAGGAGGCTAGTAGGAGGGAGATTTGGAAGCTCCCAGTCGGTTTTGGTGGTGGGTTTGAGCTTTGGAAGGAAACAGCTTAAGTTTTGCTGGTGCGGCTATAAGGGATAGGGCAGCTAACCTATTGCTGTATATGCCCTGTCTTCGAAGCCCTAAACTCTCTCTAAGCCATCGGATGGAGGATGGATGGCCTGAATTCGTTCCATGGCAGAGAGAAACTATTGGCGCAACAAGACCGGCGTTGGTTTTCCACTGACAATCCTAATCCACGTGAACGGAAGTGGGTGGCTGAGATGAATCTATATGGAGGGCTAGGATTCGACAATTTCTCCTCACGCGGATCGCCAGCGTGGAGAGAAAACTGGGCTTTTCGTTTTTGGAAAGAGAAGGAGCACAAACAGCCTTCTTTTACTGGCGTTTGTGATCGCGTGGATGGGATCTAACAGTTGAAACTATCGGGAGTTAGTAGGACCATTGTCCTGGAATTTATGAATGGTTTGCATCAGATAAGTGTCCGCTGATAGCGGGCCACTGATCTATGTACGGTCACGGCTGTTTCAAACAGCGTGGGCGGGAAGCAAGGAGAGAAATCTCCTTTTTTTTTTTTTTTTTTTGGAAATATCGGGTCAGTTCCGATTTGACTGGGCTTCCAGCCTAGTGCACGGCGGGTGCACGCAGAGCTTGTGCACGCACCACACCAAAGTGGGATCCACGATGGTTTTTTGATCTAATCCCTTCCGTTCATCTATTTTTTCGGCCCAAAATAGTGCTCAATCCAGAGTATGAGGCATATCCAAGTCTTAGGTGGGCCATATCATCTGAATCATGGCCATTAAGTACTAGTTATCATTGATTCGGGGTAGAATATGGTCCACACCCGTGATCAGAACCGTTCATCTAGCTATTGAGTCACCCAGAGACACTTTCTATTTTAAATTATATAATAGAAATATATATACATGTTTGTTTACTATAATACATTAATAGTTATTAATAAGTATTTATTTACAATCATTAATATTTATAATGTATTTTTGTGATTAGATATGCATATATAGTATAATAAAACTAATATTAAGTGATATATATATTTTATATATATAGTATAATATGATAATATATAGTCAAAATTATAAAATGTAAGTGTTAATTAATATACTTCAATTATATAATAATGTGTTTGTATACAATTTATTTTATATATAGTTTAAATAATATAAAATAAATAATATACATAATTTGAATAATTTAAGTAACATATGTATTATTACAAATGATTATAAAAATCATTTTGTATTAATACACACACACACACACACATTTAAAATGAGTTATTATGGATCAACTTAAGATAGGCCACCCATTTGACTAGTTCAGGTGGGCCTCATCTGGTGGTCGGTCAGATCATGTTTGTCCTCTAACATTCCCAGACTAATCTGGATATACTTAGACCGATGCTCCTAAAGGCCAATGAATTCACAGTTGCCTCACAGAAAGTGGTTTGTCTAATGAATGGTGGGTTTTAATGATTCGGCTTTTGATATTGGCAACGAACATTTGATTTACCTATTAGGGTGATTGAACCCTAAAATAGACCTCTCTTGTGATGTAATACTCCATTTTGGAATACGACGGATGAATGACTTGATATACGAGTGAAGTTTACCCTTAATAGGCGAGGGTAATTGGTTCGTTAAATCAGGTTTGTGATCCTAAATTAGGTCCTCATGGTAACACCCGAGTACTGAAAAGTACGGGGTGTTACAATCTACCCCCCTTAAAGAGAATTTCGTCCTCGAAATTCAATACTTCTACCTTAAATGGGACAAAGACAATCTATTTTACCATGTTTCTTACCATTTACTACCTTCCCTATGAAGTATGTTTGTATGCATAGGTGTTCAGGATTGTCTACTAGAATTAGGGTTGTTACAATCTACCCCCCTTAAAGAAGAATTTCGCCCCGAAATTCAATTCTCTTTATGAATACAATTGAGAATGACTTTTTACTATCTAAGATAAAAGAATATTTACGTTTTCATTATTTGGGCAAACACGGGAGGACGGTTATAGTAGGTTTGAATCCAATACGTTAAACTTCTACCTGGGCGGCAGCGAGTCTACTAGTATCCTTCTAAATCCTAGTGAATATCAACCTTCTGCTTGATCAAGGCATTGAGATCATTGTAATCATTTTGATTCAGAATTTATGTCAAACCGCATATACTTCGCTTCAATATGGTTCGGTCGATTCGTGTTCTTGATTATTCTAGTCTTTTTAGATATGTTATTTAATTTCCTACTTCCCAAAAATAAGCCTAAATGATCCATTATGCTTCAACATTGCAATTTAGCTATCTGGGGTGCTATTCTACAATTTATAATTTAACTATTTCTAATTGTTTCAGTCACATTACTACGCATTCTCAAAAATTTATAATCCTTACGAACTACCTTATAACTACTAAGGCAGATTTATAAAGATCGTACCTTGATGGCTGAAGTCGTTGTACGGGAGGGAGGATTCTCTCATCTCGTCGTTTCTTAAAACACTGCTTTAGGAAATGACCTAGCCTTCCACAATAGTTGCAAGGCTTATCCTGACCCGAAGAATGAGTTGGGTGAGACATTAATTATATCCTCTTCTCAGTTATGGGAGATGCAAATGGCGTCATCTCGGCTTTGCTTGCAGAACCTCGAATAAGAGTATGTGTTTTGGCCCTATGCTCGAAGTCCTTCTCTACTCACATGACTTTGTCCACGATATCAGCGAAGTCAGTAAACTTAAAGGTGCACAATCTCGACTGGATTTCAGGTCGGAGACCTTCCTTGAGCTTTTGTAATTTATATTCCTCGTCCTCAATAGCCTTTGGTACATATCGTGACAATTCGTCGAAGCGCGCTTCATATTGCAATATTGTTGTATTCCCTTGTTCCAATTTGAGAAACTCAGATATTTTCTCGTGACGATAGCACGGAGGAAAGTATTTTCGTTGAACCTCTTCTTAAACTCATTCCAGGTCCACTCATAATCAGATGTAACTCTTCTTAGCATGCTTTCCCACCATATATCAGCCTCGCCTTCTAGAACATAAGTGGTGAGAATAACCTTCTGGGCGTCCGAACAACCTAGTGGTTTCATCATCTTGGCTATTCTAATCAGCCAATGTTCTACTAAAACTGGATCTGGTGCTCCTGAGAAGGACGGTGGCCTCAGCCTCTGAAACCTTTCAAACAGGCCTGCCCCACTAACTTCTTCAGTCTTTGAGGCAAATGCATCCATATTATGTTGGAGAGCTTCCAACAGTGTGGCAATCAAAGCTTATTATTGTTGTACGATGGTAGTTAGCTGACTAATAACATCGCCAGGTAGGGCTTCATGCTGCGCATTTGGTGGGGGTGTTCCAATAAGACCCACATATGGTTGAGATGGGATAGTTCCTGAAGCTGACTCTCTTTCAGGACTACTCGGCCTAACTGGAGGTACGGGAGGGTGCTCAGGACCCTCTTCCCTAACAACCTCGTTTGTTTGCGAAGTTAACAAATGAACAGCCTGCGGTCTCGGGTGACGGGATGGGGCCATAACCCTGTTAAAAGAAAGGATTCATCATGGTTATGCCCTCATAAGTTTAAACAAGTCTTAACCTAAGATCGCAAGACAATTTGTATGAATCATATAACTGGAACATAGTTCAAATCGATGGGTGTTCGACAACACCCTATCCTTTGCAATTAGGTGCAACAAGACTCCAAAGATCCTAAGATGACCATCTAAGCATCTGTATACCCATGTCTTCTAGTCTTCGTCCTTAAGGTAAGGTCCTACGATAAGCTTATACGTATATTTGTGTCCTGAGATGGATTACAGAGAGTCTAAACTTATGAGTTCTTGAATTTAACTAAACTTTCCACAACATCTAAAATTTGTTTCTAAGTTCAATGATTATCCTAGGAATTCTCATGGGAGCCTAAAATTTATACATGAGGATTTGGGTTTAAAATAAGTTAAACTTACCTAAAATTTCAAAGCTAGTCTCAACAAGCCTAGCCTAGGGTTGAAATTTCGCCTAAAATTCTAAGTACTCACTATTAATTTCGCCTAGGGTTGAAATTTCACCTAGCTTCGGCTTCAATGACAGATTGCCATCTGACAGGGCTTTCTTCAATCCAAGCCTTGGGAATGGTAAGAATCGGTCCAAGGAGGCTAGTAGGAGGGAGATTTCGAAGCTCCCAGTCAATTTTGGTGGTGGGTTCGAGCTTTGGAAGGAAACGGCTTAAGTTTCGTTGGTGCGGCTACAAGGGATAGGGCAACGAACCTATTGTTGTATATGCCTTGTCTTCGAAGACCTAAACTCTCTCTAAGCCATCGGATGGAGGATGGATGGCCTGGATTCGTTCCATGGCAGGGAGAAACTGTTGGCGCAACAAAACCGACGTTGGTTTTCCACTGACAATCCTAATCCGCGTGAACGGAAGTGGGTGGCTGAGATGAATTTATATGAAGGGATAAGATTCAACAATTTCTCCTCATGCGGATCACTAGCGTGGAGAGAAAACCGGGCTTTCCATTTTTGGAAAGAGAAGAAGCACAAACAGCCTTCTTTCATTGGTGTTTGTGATTGTATGGGTGGGATCCAACGGTTGAAACTATTGGTAGTTGGTAGGACCATTGTCCTAGAATTTATGAATGGTTTGGATCAGCTAAGTGTTCGCTGATGGTGGGCCACAGATCCATGTACGGGAATGGTTGTTTCAAATAGCGTGGGCGGGAAGCAAGGAGAGAGATCTCCTTTTTTTGGGGAAATATCGGGTCAGATCCAATTTGACTGGGCTTCCAGCCCAATACACGGCGAGTGCACGCATAGGTTGTGCACACGCCACACCAAAGTGGGGTCGATGATGGTTTGTGACCTAATCCCTTCCGTTCATCTGTTTTATCGGCCCAAAATAGGGCCCAATCCAGAGTATGAGGCAGATCCAAGTCTTAGGTGGGCCATATCATCTGAATCATGGCCATTAAGTGCTAGTTATCATTGATTCAGGGTAGAATATGGTCCACACCCGTGATCAGAACCGTTCATCTAGCTAGTGAGCCACCCAGGGCCACTTTCTATTTTAAATTATATTATAGAAATATATATACATATTTGTTTACTATAATACATTGATAGTTATAGATAAGTATTTATTTACAATCATTAATATTTATAATGTATTTTTGTTATTAAGTGATATATATTTTATATATATAGTATAATATGATAATATATAGTCAAAATTATAAAATGTAAGTGTTAATTAATATACTTCAATTATATATTAATGTGTTGATATACAATTTATTTTATATATAGTTTAAATAGTATAAAATAAAAAATATACATAATTTGAATAATTTAAGTAACATATGTATTATTACAAATGATTATAAAAATTATTTTGTATTAATACACACACACACACACATTTAAAATGAGTTATTATGGATCAACTTAAGATAGGCCACCCATCTGAGTAGTTCAGGTGGGCCTCATCTGGTGGTCGGTCAGATCATGTTTGTCCTCTAACATTCCCAAACTAACTGGATATACTTAGACCGATGCTCATAAAGTCTAATGAATTCATAGTTGCCTCACAGAAAGTGGTCTATCTAATGAATGGCGGGTTTTGATGATTCGACTTTTGATATTAACAATGAACATTTGATTTACCTATCAAGGTGATTAAACCCTAAAATAGACCTCTCTTGTGATGTGATGCTCCATTTTGGAATATGACAGATGGATGACTTGATATATGGGTGAAGTTTACCCTTAACAGGCGAGGGTAATTGATTTGCTAAATCGGGTTTGTGATCCTAAATTAGGTCCTCATGGTAACACCCAGGTACTGAAAAGTACGGGGTGTTATATTAACCTTATACACATTATCATTACATGGATTCTCAATTTCAACAGCCCCATGAGTATAAACATTCTTCACAATGGAGAGGCTTGTCTATCTTGATCTTAATTTTTCCGAAAAGAACTGGAGACAGGAATTGTACAATAAAACCTTTTGCTAATGTTGAAAATTCTTCCTCGGGATGTTTTTGTCATGGAAAGCTTTAGTCATCTCTTTGTAGATTTTAGCGTTTTCATAGAAGTCTCTCATCAGCTCTTCTAATTCATTTAACACTAATTTCTTTTATCCACTTGCTTGGTCTATGTCAAAGTTTAACTTCTTTATTATCCAATATGCTCTATGTTCCAATTCCACAGGCAAGTGGCAAGCCATCACATACACCAATCTGTAGGGAGACATTCCAATCAAGGTCTTATAAGTAGTCTTATAAGCCCATAAAGCGTTGAATAATGTAAGGGACCAATCCTGTCTATCTAGCCTTATAGTTCTCTCCAAAATGTGTTTGATTTTTCGATTATAAATCTTAGTTTGCCCACTCATTTGTTAGTGGTATGGGGTGCTCACTTTATGCTTGATGTTATATTTCTTCATCAAAGCCTTAAATGTCCTATTACAAAAGTGAGACCCGCCATCACTAATGATGGCCTTTAGAGTTCCAAATCTTTAAAAAATATTTTCCTTGAGGAATCATATGACAACTTTGTTGTCATTGGTCCTACTTGGAACTACCTCAATCCACTTAGAAATATAGTCCACACCAACCAATATATAAAGAAATCCAAAAGAAGATGGAAATGGGCCCATGAAATCAATACCCTAACAATAAAAAATCTTCAATGATAAAATAGGGGATAAAGGCATCATATTGCGCCGGGACACTCTTCCCAATCTTTGACAACCATCACGAGCAACGCAAAAAGTGTGGGTGTCTTTAAACATGGTGGGCCAATAAAACCCACACTGTATAATTTTTATAGTGGTTTCCTTAGCAAAATCATGGCCAACACATGCTTCCATGTGGTAAAAGGAAATAACACTCTGAACTTCATTCTTTGGGATACAATGTCTAAAAATCTAATCAGTCTCATATTTATATAAATACGGGTCATCCCAGAAGAAGTTCCTAACATCAGTTTTTAAATGCTTCCTATCTTGTGACTTCTAACGATATGACATTTTTCCCGTCACAAGATAGTTTACTATATTCGCATACCAAGGCAATTTTGAGATCGCAAATAATTGTTTATTAGGAAAAGTGTCCTGGATATGCATCTCCTCAGTGGAATTATCTAACACTAATTTGGAAAGGTGATCGGCTACTACGTTTTCTACTCATTTCTCATCTTTTATCTCTAAGTAAAATTCTTAGAGTAGGAGGATTCATCTCAAAAGTCTCGGCTTTGCATTCTTCTTAGATAGCAAATATTTCAAAGCCGAGTGGTCCATGAAAATGACCACTTTATATCCTAGCAAGTATGATCGAAACTTATCCAAAGTAAAAACTACTGCAAACAACTCCTTTTTAGTTGTTGATTAATTCATTTGGATCGAGTTTAGAGTTCTACTCGCATATTGAATAACATATGGCCGTTTATTTTTCCTTTGGCCCAAAACAGCCCCTATGGCATAATCACTTGCATTGCACATTAGTTCAAAAGGAAATGTCCAATTTGGTGGATGCATGATAGGTGCAGTGGTAAGGGATGATTTAATTTTATTAAAGACACTTGCACACTCATCTGTCCACTTAAATGAGACATCCTTTTAAAGAAGATTAGTCAAGGGTCTAGTAATGACACTAAAGTCCTTAATGAATCTTTTATACAAACCGGCATGCCCTATAAGTGATTTAATATCTCTAACAGTTTGGGGAATAGGTAAATTAGCAATAATGTCCAGTTTTGAGCAATCTACCTTGATTCCATTTTTGGAGATAACATGGACCAAAACAATTTCCTTTTAAACCATGAAATAAAACTTCTCCCAATTTAAGATAATGTGTTTTTCTTCACACTTAGATAAGATAAGAGATAAATTATTGAGACGTTCCTCAAAACTACTCCTAAATATAGAGAAGTCATCTATGAAAACCTTAAGAAAATTCCCAACCATATTTGAAAAAATACTTAACAGATACCGTTGGAAAGTTACCGAGGCGTTGCATAATTCAAATGGCATCCGTTTAAAAGTAAACGTGCCAAATGGACAAGTGAATGTAGTTTTATCTTGGTCTTCTAGGGCTATCTCTATTTGGTTATATCCGAAATATCCATCAAGGAAGCTATAGAATGAGTGACCTGCTATCCTCTTTAGAACTTAATCAATGAATGGAGAGTGAAATGGTCATTCTTTGTGACTGTATTCAATTTTCTATAGTCAATGCGAACACGCCAATCTATGGTAACACGTGTTGGTATGAGTTCATTATTAAAATTTTGCACGATAGTTATTTCGGATTTCTTTGAAATTACTTGGGTTGGACTCACCCAAATACTATCGGATATTGAGTAGATGATTCCTCACATCTAACAATTTAATCACCTCATTTTTTACAACTTCCATCATGTTTGGATTGAGATGCCTTTGAAGTTGTCTAATTGGTTTGGCGTCCTCATTGAGGTGGATCTAATGAGTGCATATGGAAGGGTTTATACCCTTAATGTCAGAAATTGTCCAGCACAAGGCTCATTTGTGGTCCCTTAGAACATTTAACAATTTAATCTCTTGATCCTTGTCTAAAAATGAAGAGATCACCATAGGATAAGTTTCATTTTCACCCAAGTATACATACTTAAGCTCATTTGGTAGTAGTTTTAGATTAAGCTTTGGAGCATTGGTTGGTAATGGTAGAGGTCACAAGTCCTCAATAGACAAGATTTGAGTGCGCGGTCTCCATAGGTATATACCAATGTCCTGGGTAGTAATGCTCTCATTATCATCACAAATTTTAGCAAACACTTTTTCTAAATCAGAATTTTTCAAGTCCCCAGAGACTTTAATCAATTCCTTAGATAAGCTAGGTTCCAATTCCTCTTCTTCTATCAAGCAGTCCATAAAATTTAGCTCATAGATCTCATTATTGTCTATGAGATGCTTACGTAGATTGAAAATATTGAGCTCTAAGGTCATGTTACCAAAAGACAACTTCATCATTCCATTCCTACAATTAATGATTGCATTTAAAGTTGTTAGGAATGGGCGGCCTAAAATAATGGGAACTTAAGCGTTAGCATTTACACATGGTTCAGTGTCTAGTACAATAAAATCCATAGGGAAGTAGAATTGCTCCACTTGGACTAACATGTCCTCTAAGATTCCCTGGGTACCTTAATAGAGTGGTCAATGAGTTGGAGTATAATCGTGGTTGGTTTAAGCTCGCCTAACCTTATTTGTTGGTAAACTGAATAAGGTACTAAGTTGACACTTGCACCCAAATCTAGCAAAGCATGCTTAATTCAGAAATTTCCAATAACACAAGGAATAGTGGGACTTCTCGGGTCTTTGTATGTGGGTATGACCCTTTTCTGAATGATAGCGCTCACTTTCTCAGTAAGGAAGGCCTTCTAATGCACATTTAATTTTCTCTTTACAGTGCACAAGTCCTTGAGATATTTAGCATATGATGAAATTTGTCTAATGACATCAAGCAAAGGAATATTGACAGTAACCTTTTGGAATATATCTAACACCTCTTGATATTTTATGGGAACGGTCGAGTTTCGAAGTCTAGATGGGAACGGAACTGGAGGCTCATGTGACTTAGTTTCTTTATCCTTTTGTTGTTACGACTTTTGAACCATAGCCGGTTCATCATTCTCTTGAGATGGTGGCTTATCCTTCGATATTTCTACTAGTTGCATTATCTTGTTATCGACCTCTTTTCCACTTCTCAAGGTAATGATAATCTTAGCTTGTTCATGATGTACCTCACTTGGATTTGAGTCTCCGATGAAATGTATATTTCTAGGGTTTGGCACAGGTTGAGAAGGAAGGGTGCTTTTTCCCTAGCATTTAGTTGAGTCTCAATTCTAACCATGGCCGTCTTTAATTCTTAATTTGATTAGATTAGAGACTGATTCATTTGAACTTGAGAGTTCATGAATGCGGTCAATGCATCCTCCATAGATGATCTCTTTGGTGGGGGCACATATGGTGCATTGTTAGGTGCCCCAAAGAAGTTATTTTGTGGAAGGCCTTGAGGTGCATTGGGCGCATTAATTTGTGGTCCACTCCTCCAACTAAGATTAGGATGGTTACGATAATTTGGATTGTACGTGTTTCTCATTGGTTGCACAACTGGCCTTTGGTAGTTATTTATAGCATTTGCGCGCCTATGCTCATACATGATATCTTGTACAACTAGGATTGTTGGACAATCCTTTGTGTCATGGTTGGCACCTCCACAAATGCTACAAAAATTACCTAAGAAGGTGTTTTCTTTAATCGCATCAACCTTCCTAATTTCCAAGGCTTCGACCTTTCTAGCCAATACAACGAATTTTGTATTAAGATCGTTTTCCTCTCTTAGGACGTACATCCTCACTTTCTCTCTAGGAATGGGTCTAGTTTGGTCCGGTTTAGCAGAGACATCCTATGTTTGAGTATTCTCTACTAACATGTCTAGAAAATCACAAGCCTCTTTATGATCTTTGTTAAGAAAGGTTCCATTACACATCATCTCTATGAACTGACGGGTATCTATGGTTGGTGAGCCCCTTTCGGAACGCATCAATCAAGTGTCATGGTTCATAACCATGATGTGGGCAAGTGAGTAGAAGATCTTTGAAGCACTCCCAAGCTTGGGAAAACAGTTCATTCCCCTTTTGGGAGAACGACATGATTTTCTATTTCGGTGCATTTGTTTTGTGCTTGGGAAAGATGTTTTTCAAAAACTCTCTACTTAAGGCTTGTCATATAGTAATGGTATGAGGTCTTAGAGAGTTGAGTCATGTTTTGGCTTGATCCTTTAGAGAAAATGAGAATAACTTAAGTTTGAGTGCATCTCTATTGTCATTGTTTACTTGTAATGTTGCAATCACTTTCTTAAAGTCCTTAAGATGCAAGTAAGGGCTTTCAGAATCCAAGCCATGAAATTTAGGAATCAATTGAATCACACCTAGTTTAAAATCAATGTTCCCTGTGTGAGTAGGGAACACAATGCAAGATGGTAAAGTTGATCTCTCAGGGTGTAGATGTTCACTTAAAGTCCATAGTTGGTTTAACACATTCCTATGAACTTCATTCTCATCCTCAAGAGGAGGATTGCGTTGATTTTCTTTGTTTTGGATTATAGTTGGATCTGACAGATTTGGATTTGCATTATATATTGGGTCTGCCATGGAATCCAAGTGGTGTTGACTGCCTTTCCTAAATGAATGATCAAGGCCTGGGACTAGTCCACCTTCGGAGGAGAGTCGATTGTTTTGATCTCTACTCCAACGGGACATAAACCATCCACACCACACAACAAAAACCACAACTTCAAATTGCAAGTATGATACTTAAAGTAAAAATAAAAACTTATCCAACAACCCAGGCGACAGAGCCGACCATAGGGGTTCAAACCACATCGCAAAATAAATCAACAACCAAGGCAATAAAGCCGACCATAAGGGTTCAAACCACAATGCAAAATAAAATAAAACTAATGCAGAAATTAAACGATACTAATCTAGAAAATAGATTCAGCGGATGATCTTTGTGATCAAACAACAACTGTAGGACAACCATAGTACTTGGGTGATAAAATCCCAAGTAGGAGTAACCTTGTGTCACAGTTACTGCTTGAAAGACCCAATTGAATTTACTTTCAAAGTAAAACAAATATTCTATAAAACAATTAGGAAAAAATTCTACAGAAATTTTGGAGGTTTTAGAAAAGAACATACCTTAGTTATCTTATACAGATCTGATCTCCCGTCGTCTCTCCAGCAATGGCGCCAAAAACTTGTTTGCTTGCCTCTAAGTACAGAGGTTCGTAAGTAATATCCTGTGAATACTGGGTCGATCTCACAGGAAGATGATTTATGAGAATGAGAAAATCAAATGCAAAACTAAGTAATTGAAACTAAACATATGAAATGATTTTGAAAGTTTTGAAGGTATGGAATTCAATTGAATTAAAACAACACCTAAGCTTCAAAGTTCCACACATAGATTAATGATCAATAAATTATAATGACTTGATAACACAATTAAGATCCTAGCACTATGGTTGACCTGATCGAAAAATAAAATAGCTTAAATTTTTTTAATAAATGATATAAAAGATTAGATAATCATGGATTAGCACCATTAACATATATTCTTAAGCGCCAGTGATTTTAAGCATTCAATAAACATGAGATAATGAATCAAATAATGTATCAAGTTGAGAATATCTTCCGTCTAAGAAATCTAATTGATCCAGGTTAAGCCTATCCATCAATATGGATCTCACATGATGGAAACATATGGATCTTACTTAAGGATCAAAAACTTAAACCTAGATAATTGATAACATGTATACACCATTCATCTCATCATTAAAAATAATAAATCATTATAATTTATAAAATCATTAAACCAATGTGCTTCCCTTCTATCTTGGGCTAGAGGGAACTAGAAAAACATAAGTAAATTACAAAATAAAAAAGCAACAAGAAAGCAAGAAAATAAATTAATAAATATCTAAAAAGAACTTGTAAAGATCTAAAAATCCTAGAAAAAACTCTAAATCTTGCCCTTGAATGCTCTGAATGATGCTTAGGAATGCCCTATTTATAAGTGGGGAACTCCCTCCTTCAAACCGACTTGAAAAATTCAGATACTACCTCAAATTTTCTCACTCCGTATAAGCTCCGCGTAAACCCTTCGATGACATCGAACTGCTTTCAATGTCATCTAAGACTGGCTTCGATGTCATCGAAGACTGTATCCAATTTGTCCAATAACCAAACTCAATTTTCCTGTAATTCTTTGATGTCATCGAAACTCCTTCGATGTTATTGAAGACTGGCTTCGATGTCATCTAAGCTCAGATCCTGCGAATTTCTGCACTAATTTTTGCACTTTCTTCATTTTCCACTTGGTTTTCTTGACTCTTGGGGTCTTGAAATCTTCAATCTTTGTCTTCAAATGTCCATTCTTTGCCTTAGGGATTCTTGAGCATCAAATTCATGCTTTTAACATTCTTTTCAATATAAGCTTTTAAACTCACCTTGCAACACAAATATGTATAAAATATACCATTAAGTATTATCATGTTCATAAAACTAAGATATAAATGGGGAAAAATATGTAATATTTGAGTCTCAACAATATGTCGATGGACATGTAATTACACGCAGGAACACGTGCCACTATATAAAACTTTTACCAGATCTCAGCCCTTCATTTAGTTGAAAATTTGTTTACATCTTCTTCCTAGAATTTCTCATGTGGGCCTTAATGTCAATGGTTGCCCATCTATTCGTTTTGTATGTATGCTTCTTCTAGGATGTGAAATAGCTTAATTTTTTGACTACAGAACCAAAATACTGTACCCTATCTAACTGAAAGCTTAATTCTTACACACTTGTCCACATGCACACATGTTCATATGTGTAAATAGGCGGGGTTTGCAAAAGTGTATAGAATTCACAAATACAAATGATACTTAGAAGAGTGTAATGGTTGGTGAGCATGAAGTAACGACATATGACTAACTGAAAATGAACTGTCCAAACTATGGTCCCCAACTTAGATTGATCATTGGACATCTATTGAACAGCTTAGATGGAAAAGGGCAACCTGCCTTATTTATGGAGAAAAATGTATCCCTGAATCAGAGGCTAGTATTGTTCAACCAGTTTGATTTTGTAACAGTAACCTATTTATGACTGGTTACACAATTTGAACGGTTTACTTTGCTATGTATACTACATACATAGTTTCAGAGTACTCATGTATAAACCATCACCCTCTGCCAGAGTATCAAATCAATCAGTCATTCTCTTCTTCCAGCTTAAGTATTGCTGCTCAACTTTCCTCCTTTTGTTCTTTCTTCTTTTCTCCATACGTCAGCAAAATGGGCTGAAGCAATTCAACCGGCGGTTAGAGCGCTTTAGACCAGACTGCCCAATTGCTACCCAGGTTTTAAAACACACCCTCTATAACATTGAGCTATGGGTTCAAACTCCGAACCCATTACACACACACACACACACACACATAGCCGAATGTTCAGCCACACACGAGCTCGCACGGAACTCGTGCAAACTTTTTGAGAACTTGTCATACGTGATGTGAATCCAAAATTTGAACGGTCCACATGATGCAGCACCCCATGAAACCCCAGGGCCCAACTTTTACTTTGGTGGGCCATGAAAAAAGAAAATAGTTTCCTCCTTTGATTTGCATCTTTCTTTGCTATGGCCCACCAGAGTTTTAGATCAAGGTAAAAATTAGTCCCTTGGGTGTCTTGGGATTTCGCAACACATGGACCATTAGACACATGTGAAAAAGTGCGCACATGTAGGAGTATAGGTGAGCATATATATATATATATATATATATATATATATATATATATATATATATATATATATATATATATATATATATATATATTGTGTGTGTTATGGGTAAAATGAAGGCAAACAAATGTATGAGACAGATGAGCCGAGCAGCCAAACTCGATGACTATGGATTGCTTGAGGGCCAGAAAATCATCCAACCATTGGTGCCGACCAATGACTTTGGATGTCGGCTTTGTTCGCCGACCTCAAGAGATGACCTCAACTTCAGGTATCTTGTAGGTTGGCCTCGGGTACCAACCCCGGCCTCAGATACTGACCTCAACATTGGGTACCAACCTTGACCTTGGATATCGACATCGACCTCAGATACCGACCTCGACCTCAGGTACCAACCTTGACCTCAGATACCGACCTCGGCCTTGGGTACCAACCTTAACCTCGACCTCGATCATAGACCTCGACCTCGGAAGTCGGCCTTGGATATCAACCACTAACACGAAATAGAAATATACTTACAATATATTGAGATCAGATCTCTCCAGAATCCTCACCAAAGATTTCGAAAAGATAAGAGCGACGCACCAAGAAGGAGATCCCTTCTATAATATTCTCCTACCAAGTAGAGAAGTTACCATCTACGTAACTAGCACCAAACAACTATAAATAAGGACACCACCTGTGAAAGGTACACACAACTATCATGATTCTACTATGCCTACTGTGAGTTCATATCATGACTTAGGCATCGGAGGGTCCTTGGCCTTAACTGACGCCCCCAATGTCTTCTCTTGTTTTTCACTAAATCATAGGTACTCTAGCTCGCAGGAGGTGAGGTAGGATCGACTATTTTTCTGCATCAACAGTGTATATACACACACATACATATACATATACATCAGATACACACACACACACACACACACACACACAACACCATGAGCGTTGTGGGGCTCACGTGGTGTAAAAGTTTGGGGTGCGTTGTGGGGCCCACTGAGGTGTATGTGTTTAGGGCGCGCTGTGAGGCCCATCATAGTGTATGTGTTTTAAAAGAGAAAAAGTATAAAAGAAATCTTAAAAGTGTGATGTGGAAGTACACAATCAATAGTTTAACTATTCTGCCAAATGTAGAAAACACAATGGACACCTTCTCAATATATTCAAGGACCAAAGCCATCTAAAACCTCACTCATTCCTTCTTCCATTTCAAACCCTAAACCCTTCTCTCTCTTGAAACCCTAACCCTAATTCTACACACTCTCTCTGGAACCCTGATCTTAATCCTACTTTCTCTCTCTGAAATCCTAATCCTAACTCTACTTTCTCTCTTGCACTTGGGAAGCAATGGACTCCAGGGTTTTTGCTCTCGCACTTGGAAGCAACGGAATCCAGGTTTCTGCTCTCGTACTTGGAAGCAACTTACTCCAAGTTTTTGCTCCTCTATCTCTCTGATCGTTTCTGTATGGATGACATGTGATAGTATATATTTTGTTGTTCATGGGTGGCATTTGGTGGTTTGTGTGAAAAAGAGCGATTTCTCTCGATACTCTGGAGTTGGATATTCCTCCAATGCCTGTCCAACTACATAAGGTAGGGCTATTTTTTGTGTTAAAAACTAGAATGTATTCTCAATTGCCTAATAAAGATGATTAGAGCAAAGTAAAACTAGTTCACAAGTTTCTCAAGATTTTTTATAACTACATGAAGATTTGTTTTTGAAAATAACTATCACACAACAAATATGTTCCATCTATTTGGAAGATCAAGGAAGCCTTAAGAAAAAGTAACAGTGAGGGTTTAGATTTTATACAACTGATGACACTTGATATACAAATGAAAGCAGTGGGACAGATGTCATTTGTTAATATCCTTAGCAATTATTCTTGACCCTCAATGTAAGATGAGCTATATTAATTTCATTTTTATAAAGATTTATTCTGATCAAATAGCGATAATCGAAACCTCCAAGGTTCATGATGCAATCGAAGAATTGTATCCTTCTAATGTTATTACTTTACACACAACCATATCAGGTGATAAAGAAGTAGAGCTCCTTATGTTTTTAAAATCAATGACAATATGCTCGATAATGAATACATGTATTTCTTAGCATAAGAAGATACAAATAAATAGACGAAGGAATCAGAACTAAATTTATATATCAAAGAGTCGATCGTAAGGTGTGAGGACTCAAACTTCGATGTTTTGAAGTGGTGGAATATGAGAGATAATGAAGAAAATACCTTCCACTATCGGCGATGACACGAGAAATATTATTAATTTCAATTTCAATAGTGACATCATAATTTCTTTTAGCATGGGGAGTAGGATCGTGAACAAGTATCGAAACCCTTTTTTACCAAAAACATTTGAAGCATTAATTTGTATACAAGATTACTTATATCCGATTTGTGGAGGTAATAATTTTAATATTGAGGAGGAAGATGGGGAGGAGAATGAGTCTTAAAATGAGATTACACATGCAACAACAACAAAGTGAAATAGGTTATGTTAAAAATTATTGTTAATTTATTGAAACTTGAAACTAATGTAATGTGTTAGCCCACACAATGAACAATCCACATCAAAGGTTCAACCCACATTACGAATAATGGATATGAGGGGGGCCAAACAATTTTGAGGGTAAATACTTGTGATGTTGGAAACCAAAGATGCTTTTCTACATACTTATTTGCTGAAAAAATAGAAATCAAGATAAGCTACTTATGACATATGTTGTTTATCTAAAGTAACTTACAATCCATACGTCCCTAAAAATCTGCCAAGCAAGACTAAATTCCAGCTCAATGAGATTCCAAGTCATGAATGGGGCTTTTGAATCGTAAGTTACCTTAGATAAGCTATGTATGCCACAAGTAGTTTATCTTGATTTCTCTTTATTCAAGAGATAAGCATGTTTGGTGAACAAAAACATACTTATCATTGATTGGGATTTTCTCCTCATTTCTAGGTTCGATGAAATCGAACCAGTTTCGATATCATCGATAATTGTCGAATTTTTCACCACTGGTCGCTAGACAGTTTTTTGTCCTATTTCGATATCATCAAAGGACTTTAGATGATATCGAAGGTTGTCATCAAGAGACCTTCGATGACATCGATAATTATAGGAAATTTTCACCCCTGATCGCTGGACAGTTTTGGTCTTGTTTCGATATCATCGAAGGACCTTAGATGATATTGAAGGCTGTCATCGAGAGACCGTCGATATCATCGAAGAGTTACGCAGATGTGATTGTAAAAACGCATATTCTGCGAAATTTGTTTCTTATTTTGATTATACCTCTTTCTATTCTTATATAAAAGGGTGTATGCGGGATTGAGGTGTATTTAAGGGTATTCTAAGGTTTCCTAAAGGTTTTTTAGGAGGGCTTAGGATTATCAAAGGTGTGTAAGAGAGAAAGAGAGAGAAAGAGAGAGAGAGGAAGCTTGTGAAAGGGAGGCTATGCTCGTAGAGGTGATCTACCATATCTCAGCACTTCCACATCCTCGTAATCGGTGAGATCTCTCTATTTTCTTTGTTTCTCTTATTGTTTATCCACTCCTGTGTGAGTGAAGAAGGTTGTAACATTCTACTTCATAGTGGATTGTTGATCTGGATAAGGTCCCGTGGTTTTTACCTTTTTGAGGGTTTTCCACGTAAAATTCTCGTGTTGTGTGGTTTATGCTTTGATTTATTTTGTTGCATTATTATTCCATGATTCTGGTTTGATTTAGGAGGCTAGATTCTAAGGTTTTGTGCAAGGCCCCCAACAAAGTGGTATGAAAGCTAAGTTCATTGAATGGGTAGGATCGGTTTTGAATTATGGAAGGTGGCTCATCAAGGATGATCAGCCTCAATGGTTCTAACTGGACCATATGGAAGGCTAAGATGGAGGACTTACTTTATTGCAAGGACCTATATTCTCCAATTTTAGGCATATCAGCAAAATTCAAGGATATGTCTGATGATGATTGGAAGAAGATGGATCGAAAGGCGATGGGGTTTATTAGACAATGGTTGGACGATTCTGTCTTTCACCATGTGTCTACCGAAACCTCAACCGCTAGCCTATGGCTGAAATTGAAAGGGCTATATGAGAGGAAGACAGCAAGTAATAAAATCTTTCTGATAAGACGATTTGTGAATCTCAAGTTCAAATATGGTGGTTCTATGGCCGAGCACATGAATGAGGTCAGCAATATAGTGAACCAGCTCTCCGCTATGAAGATAGTCCTGGATGGTGAATTGCAGGCTTTGCTATTGCTCAGTTCATTGCCTGACAGTTGAGAGACATTGGTGGTGTCTCTAAGTAACTCTGCGCCAGACGAAAACATATCCATGAAACAGGTTATTAACTGTTTCTTCAATGAGGAGACAAGGAGGAAGTCTCAGGGGTCTACTCAGCAAGAGGCCCTTGTGACACATGAACGGGGGAGAGGAAAAAATAGGAAGGGCGGGAAGGCCCGAAATAAATTAAGAGGCAAGTCGAGTAACAGAAATGATGTTGATTGTTGGAATTGTGGCAAGAAGGGTCACTACAAGCATGAATGTCGTGGTAAGAAGAACGACAAAAAAGGAAAAGGAAAGGAGAAAGAAGATGAATCAGATTCCACTGCGGTCACTTCAGATGGCGACGTTGTAGTTATTCTTTCAGCAGATCATGATATATGTCTTACAGCTACGAGTCAGGACACCAACTAGGTGATAGACTCGGGAGCCTCGTTTCATGCGACTCCATGCAGGGACTTCTTTACAAGCTACAAGTCAGGTGACTATGGGACCGTGAAGATGGAAAATTCTGGCGTATCGAAGATCGTAGGAGTCGGTGATATTTGTATGAAGACCGATGCGGGCTGCACATTGGTTCTAAGGGATGTGAGGCATATCCCAAACCTTCACCTCAACTTGATGTCGACGGGAAGGTTGGATGATGATGGCTATGAAAGCCGGTTTACTCGTAGGCGATGGAAGCTCAACAAGGGTTCGTTGATCACTGCCAGAGGAAAGAAGTGTTGGACCCTTTACAAGGCATGTGTCAATGTTTGCAAGGGTGGGTTGAACATAGCGGAAGATTCAGCTATTGACATGTGGCACAGGCGTCTAGGCCACATGAGTGAAAAAGGGCTTCAGGTACTAGCAAAGAAGCGGCTCCTTCCAGACGTGACAGATACACCTCTCAAAACCTGTATTGATTGTTTATCAGGGAAACCGTATAGAGTTTCATTTATTAAATCTGTTTCTCATGTTAATAAAGTGCATGCATTAAATTTGGTTTATTCTGATGTTTGTGGTCCTATAAGGACAAAAACCTTGGGTGGGGCATTGTATTTTGTCACTTTTATAGATAATGCATCTAGGAGGGTTTGGGTGTATGTTTTGAAATTCAAGGACAAGGTTTTTGGTGTGTTTAAATTATTTCATGCTATGGTCGAGAGAGAGAAATGTAAATCATTGAAGTGCATCCGCACTAACAATGGTGGTGAACATATTGGCGACTTTCATGAGTACTGCAAGTCCCTGGGTATACAGCATGAATAGACGGTTCTCAAGACCCCCCAGCATAATGGTGTAGCTGAGCGAATGAATCGCATCATTGTTGAGAGAATCAGATGCATGTTATCCCATGCGAAATTACCCAAGATGTTCTTGGGAGAAGCAATGCAAACTGCAGTGTTTCTGATAAACAGGTCTCCATCAGCCCCGTTGAATGGAAAAGTGCCTGAGAAGGTGTGGACTGGACAGGATCCATCGTACAGTCATCTTAGGGTATTTCGATGCAGGGCATCCGTTCACGTACTAAAGGATGAGAGGTCCAAACTCAATAGGAAGATCAGGAAGTGTGTGTTCTTGGGGTACGGTGATGAAAAATTTGGTTACAGATTGTGGGATCCGACCGAGAAGAAGCTCGTCAGGAGCAGATATGTGGTTTTCTTTAAAGATCAGTGTATAAAAGACATTGGTAAACAAGAGAAGAACCGGCCTAGTTCAGGTGAGCTAGAGGACATGGATCTGATTATTCCCCTCATGGTGCCTGATGATGGGGGAGCACAGCAAGGTGCTTAGGACGAGAGAGTTCATTCAGATGATGGATCAGGGGAGCAGCCCCCACTTGATCCACCTGTTGAGCCACAGGTGAAGAGGTCATCTAAGGACAGACAACCGTCCAAGAGGTACTCGCCGCATGAGTACATTATGCTCACTAATGGAGGAGAGCCAGAAGATTATTCTGAGGCCCTAGCAGACGAGCATAAGGGGGAGTGGTTGAAAGCTATGCAAGCGGAGATGGAATCTTTGCATAAGAACCACACCTATAATATGGTGAAATTGCCTAAGGGCAAGAAAGCTTTGAGCAACAAGTGGGTGTTCAGAAAGAAGGTTGAGCAGAAGAATTCACAGACGAGGTTCAAGGCCAGACTTGTAGTGAAAGGGTTTGGTCAGAGGAAAGGTATAGACTTCGAGGAGATATTCTCACCAGCGGTGAAGATGACATTCATACGGGTGTTGCTTGGGTTGGCGGCAAGCATGGATATGGAGATAGAGTAGTTAGATGTTAAAACTGTCTTTCTCCATGGTGACCTGCAAGAAGAGATCTACATACACCAACCAGAGGGGTTCGAAGTCAAGGGTAAGGAGCATATGGTATGTAGGCTGAGAAAGAACTTGTATGGGTTGAAACAAGCTCTACGGCAATGGTACAAGAAGTTCGACTCGTTTATGTTGAAGCATGGGTATGACAGAACGGAGTCGGACCACTGTGTGTTCATGCGTAAGTTCTTAGATGGTGATTTCTTAGTTTTGTTATTATATGTTGATGACATGCTCATCATGGGAAAAGACATCAAGAAGATTGATAGGTTGAAACAAGAGTTGGGCAAGTCATTCGCGATGAAAGACTTGGGCCCGGCTAAACAGATCACATGAATGGAGATAACCTGTGACAGAAGCAACAGGAAGCTTTGGTTATCACAAGAACGATATATTGAGAAAGTCCTAGAGTGGTTCAATACGAATGCAGCGAAGCCGGTCAATATTCTACTGGATGGTCACTTCAAATTGAGCGACAAGTAGTGTCCTAAGACGAAGGTAGAGGTGGATGAGATGAAGATACCATAAGCGTTAGCGGTAGGAAGTTTGATGCATGCTATGGTGTGTACACGCCCAAACATAGCATACGTGGTTGTTGTTGTCAGCCGGTATCTTGTCAATCCTGGCAAAGAGCATTGGGTAACGGTGAAATGGATACTACGGTATCTAAGAGGCTCATCCAGGTTGAGCCTATGCTATGATGAAGGAAAACCTGCGTTAGAGGGCTACACAAATATAGATATGGCAGGCGACATAGACTCCAGGAAGTCTACGTCGAGGTTCATGTTCACGTTTGCAGGGGGAGCAGTTTCTTGGTAGAGCAAGCTACAGAAGGTCGTAGCATTATCGATGACAAAGGCCAAGTACATTGCGGTCAAAGAGGCATGTAAAGAGATGCTTTAAATAAAGAGGTTCCTATAAGAACTTAGCCTGAAGCAGGAGCAGCATGTGGTCTATTGCGATAGTCAAAGTGCTATACACTTGAGCAAGAATCCAAGTCAGCACTCCAAGTCGAAGCATATAGAGATTCGGCATCACTGGATCAGGGATACTTTGGAATAGAAGGTATTACAACTTGAGAAGGTCCACACGGACGATAATGGGTCAGACATGATGACCAAGGCTTTGCTCAAGGGCAAGTTTGAGGTTTGTAGAAACCAAGATGGCTTGAAGAAGGTGAATTCCTCCTGAGTTGAAAAGGAAAAAATTTGATGGGGATTTTCTCCTCATTGCTAGGTTCGATGAAATCGAACCAGTTTCGATATCATCGATAATTGTCGAATTTTTCACCGCTGGTCGCTGGACAGTTTTTTGTCCTGTTTCGATATCATCGAAGGACTTTAGATGATATCGAAGGCTGTCATCGAGAGACCTTCGATGACATCGATAATTGTAGGAATTTTTCACCCCTGGTCGCTGGACAGTTTTGGTCCTGTTTCGATATCATTGAAGGACCTTAGATAATATCAAAGGCTGTCATTGACAGACCATTGATATCATCGAAGAGTTACGCAAATGCGATTGCGGAAACGTAGATTCTGTGGAATTTGTTTCCTATTTTGATTATACCTCTTTCTATTCTTATATAAAGGGGTGTATGCGGGATTGGGGTGTATTTCAGGGTATTCTAAGGTTTCCTAAAGGTTTTCTAGGAGGGCTTAGGGTTTTCAAAGGTGTGTGTGTGTGTGTGTGTGTGAGAGAGAGAGAGGAAGCTTATGGAGGGGAGGCTATGCTCGTAGAGGTGATCTATCGTATCTCAGCGCTTCCATGTCCTCGTAATCAGTGAGATCTCTCTGTTTTCTTTATTTTTCTTATTGTTTATCCACTCATGCGTGAGTGAAGAAGGTTATAACATTCTACTTCATAGTGGATTGTTGATCTGGACGAGGTCCCGTGGTATTTACCTTTTTGAGGGTTTTTCACGTAAAATTCTCTTGTGTTATGTGGTTTATGCTTTGATTTATTTCATTGCATTATTATTCCATAATTCTGGTTTGATTTGGGAGGCTAGATTCTAAGGTTTTACGCAAGGCCCCCAACAATCATTTCCTTATCTAGGAAATAAGTATGTTTGGTAAACAACATACTTTCTAGCCAATAGGTAGAAAAGCATGAAAGAGAATGTTACATTGAAAATGTTTGGTAAACAACATACTTTCCAGCCAATAAGTAGAAAAGCATGAAAGAGAATGTTACAGTGAAAAGTTTGCGTTAGGCCGGACTCCTTCTCTGCCCATATGTTATTATAAAGCCAGCATCAGCCCCCTCTCCTCTCACTAATTCTAGTAAACGTAAAGGCTCATCGGCGGTGATTGAGAGCGGAAGATATGTTTATGATTATCTTCTACGACGAACTTCTGTGGTCTGAATCAATAGTAGACCAAGGTAGGAATGTCATTCCCATACTTGAAGGACGGTACACGATCAATGAAAATCTCACAACAAAGATATTTTAAATAAAATTAAAAGTATTTTGAGAATGAGAGTACGTGAATATTGTCTGCATGGTCACTTCAAACTGTTGGGTCTAAAACCCAGCTTCCTGCTGACGTGTGGCTGCAGCCACCATGAAACAAAAACTGAAACTTTTGGAAGAAGAAGAAGAGAGAACTGCTGCTGTATTGGAATGAATTAAAAACGTATTACACTGATGCCTTTTATAGGCTTTCTTATTCTATGAAATGACTAATTTATCCTTGTCTAGATTCATCCTAGGGGCAGCTAAAGAAAGAAAAGAATCCAGAAAATATCTACTGTTTATCTTCACCCAGTTAGCAAACTAAACTTAGAAAAATCTCACAAGTAGCATACATGGCATGTACAGCTAGCTCAAAAGATACTTATACAGTTTTGGATTTGCAGAAATCCTCCACCGTATCCAACACTCCCCTTCAAACCAAAACCGACTTCATTCCAAGCATCGTTCTTAGTCGTTTGAATGCATCTGTCGGTAATGCCTTTGTGAAAATATCCGCCACCTGTTCCGTAGTATGACAATACTCTAATTTCATCGTTTTCTGCTTCACATGATCTCTCAGAAAATGGTATTGGGTATCAATGTGTTTGCTTCTTCCATGCTGCACTGAATTTTTGGCTAGCTCGATTGCCGACTTGTTATCCACATATATAACAGTAGATTCCTCTTGTGGATGCTTCAGCTCCTTTAGTAGATTCCTTAGCCAGATCGCCTCACATACAGTGGATGAAGCTGCTACGTACTCAGCTTCACATGTGGACAGGGCGACCACACTCTGCTTCTTTGAATTCCATGTGAATGTTGTCGTTCCGAGATAGAATACATAGCCAGTGGTGCTCTTTCTCTCATCTTGGTCACCTCCCCAATCACTATCTGAATATCCATACAGCATTGCTTCATCATCGTATGGATAAAAGAGACCAAATTCAATAGTCCCTTTGATATACCTCAGTACTCGTTTTGCAGCTAGTCAGTGTGACTCTTTTGGGGCTTCCATATACCGGCTTAGAAGCCCAACACTGTAGACGATATCTGGCCTAGTGATTGTGAGGTACCTTAAGCTTCCGATTAGGCTCTTAAATAGGGTTGAGTCGACGTTTCTTCCTTCTCCATCTCTTGTGAGCTTCAGGCCTGTTGTAACAGGTGTACTTACAGCTTTACAGTCGACCATTTGAAACTTCTCAAGAAGTTCCTTTGTGTACTTCTTCTGGGATATGTAAATGCCACCGACTTGTTGCTTCACTTCAATGTCCAAGAAGAAAGACATCAATCCACCATCAGTCATCTCGAACTCTTTGAACATAGCCTGCTTGAATTCTTCAAACATTGCCTGGCTGTTTCCAGTGAATAGCAGATCATCAACATATAAACAAGCGATAAACATATCACCACGGGCATTCTTCTTTGTGTAGACTTCATGCTCATACGGACATTTGATGAAACCATTCTCTTGAAGATAACCGTCAATCCGTGCATTCCAAGCACGGGGAGCTTGCTTTAACCCATACAGGGCTTTCTTCAGCCGATACACCTTGTGTTCCTCCCCTTGCATGACAAAGCCTTCGGGCTGATCAACGTATACTTCTTCTTCGAGTACCTCATTTAGGAATGCGGATTTCACATCTAGTTAGTAAATCATCCAACTGTGTGAGCTGCAAGGGAGATAATCATTCTTACAGTGTCAAGGTGAGCAACTGGGGTGAAAACTTCTTCATAATCTACCCCATATTTCTGTTTGTAGCCTTTTGCTACGAGCCTTGCCTTATATCGTTCAATCTTACCGTCGGCATTTCGCTTGATTTTGTACACCCATTTGAGACCAATGGTCTTCTGGCTTTTGGAGAGTGAGGTCAACTCCCATGTTCGATTCTTCCCGATAGCATAAATCTCTTCTCCCATAGCCTTTCTCCAACATTCTTCATTCATAGCCTCCTCAAATGTGAGAGGCTTGTGGTCCGCATACAGGCAAAGTAAATTCACTTCCTCAGTTTTTTTATAGATGTCGTTGAGGCTTCCCATTTTAATAGGAGCCAAGGGTGAAGGAGAATCGGATGAAGATGTGCTGGATGAATTCTGATTTGATGAAGTACTTTCAGGAGAGATGGAGCATACTCCTGGACTTCTGCAATCCGAAGGGGGTGATGTGGGTGTCTGCTCTTGCTTCTCATGTCTCTCTTCTTCATATTCTTCGACCTCAACCTGCTTTTCTTTGGCCAAGTTTTCCTCGTTCTATTTTCATGCTTCTTCCTCACAAAATACCACATCTCTACTCACCACCAGCTTATTGGTTAGTGGGTTGTAGAGCTTGTATGCCTTTGACTCTTCACTGTAGCCGATGAAGATACACTTCTCACCACGATCATCAAGCTTTTTCCTTCTCACTTCTGGAACTTAAGCGTAGGCCACACACCCAAAGATCTTAAGGTGCACCACGCTCGGCTTGTATCCACTCCATGCTTCCTGCGATGTCTGGAATCTGACACTCTTGGTTGGACACCTATTGAGCAGATAGGCAGTACATGCAACTGCTTCTGCCCAAAAATTCTTTGGCAGACTTTTCTCCTTCAGCACGGTCCTCGTCATATCGAGGATGGTGCAGTTCTTCCGTTCCGCAATTCCATTTTGTTGTGGCATGTACGCTGCAGTATGTTGTTGCTTAATGTCATGTTCCCTACAATATTCTTGAAAAACATTTAAGGTGTACTCCCCACCTCTGTCAGATCGAAGGGTTTTGATTTTAAGACCACTTTCTTTTTCAACAAGGGCCTTAAAATTTTTAAAAATAGTAAAAGCAGCAGACTTCTCTTTGATTACATACACCCATAATTTTCTACTGAAATCGTCAATGTAGGTAATAAAGTATTTATTACCTCTAAGAGAGATTGGATCTAATGGTCCACAGATGTCAGTGTGAACCAACTACAACGGTTCTCTTGCTCTTCGGGATACTCCACTTGGAAAGGAGTTCCTTTGTTGTTTCCCAAGTGTGCATGCCTCACACACATGTTCTGGAGCTTCAATAGTAGGCAAGCCATGCACCATGCTTGATGAGGATAGAAGTTTCAGGCCACTAAAATTTAGATGGCCAAAGCGAAGATGCCACATCCAGGAATCATTCTTTGCTTTTCCATAAAAACACTTCTCAAGCATTGTGTTTATATGGAGAGAAAACATACGGTTCTTCGCCATCTGGACTTTTACAATCAAACGTCCATGCATATCTCTAATGGAAAGAGAAGAGTTCTCCATGTGTATGACATACCCTTTTTCGAGGAGTTGTCCGAGACTCAGTATGTTACTTTTCATGTTGGGCACGTAGTACACATTGGAGATATAGTTTGGAACACCATTCTTCTGAAAGATTTTGATATTACATTTACCTTTCACTGGTGTTTTTGATGAGTCTCCAAACTTTACCTCGCCATGAACTCCTTCTGTGAGTTCTATAAAGAGTTTCTTGTTGCCGCACATGTGATTACTTGCACCCGTGTCGAGATACCATACATCATGTTGATCACTACCTTTCTCTTGTGCAAGGAGAAGTGTATAGCTTTCTTGTTCATGGCTTGATGCTTCGGCATAGTTGGATAGCTCGTCTTGAGTCACCGGCTTGCTCCAGCAATCAGATGCATAGTGGCCAAGCTTGTTGCAATTATAGCATTGGATATTTTTTGTACTTCCTCGTCCACGCATAGATCTACCTCTACCATTTCCTCTTCCACGGAAATTGAAATTTTTCTGTTGGTTTTGATCATGGCTTTTTTGGTATCCGCGCCCTCTGCCCCTTGCGCGATTGTTAGCAAAACGTCCACCACGTTGTGAACTTCCACGTCCACCATTGTTATCATTTAGAGTCAATCTTGATCCAAAGCTTGTTCCATTGGCATGAAACTAGCATTCTTCTGCATTCAGTGCTCATGAACTTGCAATGATCCCATCAACTCCTCAATGGAGAGTTTCTCAATATCTTTTGATTCTTCGATCGCCACAACCACATGCTCAAACTTGGTTGTGAGGGATCGAAGTATCTTTTTAATAACTCGGACACTTCAATTTTTTCACCATTTCTTTTCAAATTATTAACAGTTACAAGAAAACTTGAAAAATAATCAGTAATATTCTCACCTTCCTTCATGTGAGTCGCTTCGAACTCGGCTCTTAATGTTTGAAGGCAAACCCGCTTCACTCGATCTACACCCTTGAAGATGGTGCCAAGAGTATCTCATGCTTGTTTGCTTGATATTGCTTCGGCAATCTTTTCGAAGGTGGATTCATCCAAGCCTTGATAGAGGAGAAACAAAGCTTTATTGTCTCTCTTCCTCTGATTTTTTAGAGCGATCTTTTCTTCATTGGTGAAGGCGGCTTCTTCTTCCATAGCGGGTTCTTCATACCCATCGGTGATGATCTCCCATAGTTCTTGCGACCCGAACAATGCCTTCATTTGAATGTACCATTTTTCATAGTTGTCCTTTGACAACTTAGGAACCTGCGGCTGGATTGTGCTAGCCATCTTTTTCTATTTTTTAAAAGAGAGGAATGGACTAGAAGAACAGATTTTGTTTTTTTTTTTGAAAAACAAAAGAAAAAAAATCTTCTCAAATTTGACTTTTTTTGCTTAAACTCTAATTTATTTTTTTTTGTTTTGAAAGAAAACAATCCGTTGGCTTGGCAAGCTGATTTTTTAAAAACAGATGTTTTTGTTTTTTTTTTTTTGCTGCAATCTGATTTTTTTCAAAACAGATTTTTTTTTGAAAAAATATTCTGTTGTGGCCGAAAACTTGCTGGAAAACTTTTTGCTGGAACTTTTCTGCTGGTTTTGTTGTTGGGTATTTGCAGACACCCAAAACAGGTAGAGGTGTAGGACCTCCTTCTCATGGACCAGTAGCTCCTTCTCACGTCTGATAAGGCTCTCACGGCTGATGAGGCCCAAGGATCAACAGCTCCTTCTCACGGCTGATGAGGCCCAAGGATCAAGGGCTCTGATACCACTTTGTTGGGTCTAAAACCCAGCTTCCTGCTGACGTGTGGCTGCAGCCACCATGAAACAAAAACTGAAACTTTTGGAAGAAGAAGAAGAGAGAACTGTTGTTGTATTGGAATGAATTAAAAATGTATTACACTGTTGCCTTTTATAGGCTTTCTTATTCTATGAAATGACTAATTTATCCATGTCTAGATTCATCCCAGGGGCAACTAAAGAAAGAAAAGAATCCAGAAAATATCTGCTGTTTATCTTCACCCAGCTAGCAAACTAAACTTAGAAAAATCTCACAGCTAGCATACACGGCATGTACAGCTAGCTCAAAAGATACTTATACGGTTTTGGATTTGCAGAAATCCTCCACCGTATCCAACACAAACTTCATTAGCATTAAGCCTTTCAAATGTTTAAGTTTTATCCACAAAAAGCAACTGATTCTTTCGATTTGATTTTTTTTTTCTTTCTTTCTTTCCTTTCCAAATTGCATGCTTTAATGGTAGCAGGATATTAGCTATAAAAAAAAAATGAACCGTGGTACTAACACACTGATCCATATCTCAGGTGGCAGTCTGAGAGAAGATACCTCGATTCGACACACAAGGTCATGGTATCGATTCCCTAGTGGGGGTGGCTAACAGTGGAGCGTGGACTAACAGTAGGGTGTGTACTAAGAAGCTAACCCAAGAAAAATAAATAAAAATAAAAACAAAAAACCATGGATTCATTAAAAATAAATAAAAATAAAAATTTGGAGATTGATGTACATTGTTGAAAGCATTCCTCTCTCGGAGTAGCAGGTAGCTGAACCTTTTCCTCTGCATATATCTTCTCTCTTCTACTCTTCCTCTATATGCATTGGACATACCATAGACCCTCGTCTTTATTGACATGTGTGTATTTTCTTCTTGAACTATTTTTCATTCTAAACTTATGCATCTAAGGTGATCATGGGCAATATATATGGTACCTGATATGCTGATTTTAAGGTCCACTCATCAGGTGGGTTATACATTTACATTGATTTTGGTTCACCGTAATCAAAAACTTAGCACGAGTGACTCGGTTCAAGTTTAAGAACTATGTGATCAATTGATCAAAATGATGCATGGCTAGGATCTTGTCGCACAGTGATTGCCCCAGGCTGACCTGGCCTAGTCGGCCTAGATCAACCAGAGGCTGAATGCATAGATTATGGGCTGGGATGGTTGAGATAAGCTGGCCGGTTCGTGACCTAACCATCGGACGGTTGTAAGAGGCATCCCAAGTTATCTGAGAGTGAGATGATCATTCTCAATTGATATATACTTTCCTTGGTATTCCAGCTTATAAGTGGAACCTACGGTTTAATGATGATCGAGCACTGAAATGGTGGGCCTATGGTGGATACTCCACTTCCCTTGGGTTTCCTCCTCTGTTGATTGATTGTGGGCCAGTTATTAGGTAGCTCTGCCCACCAATTGAGTCTATTGGGAGATTTTTAGGCATAGGACATCCACAACAGAACCTGCCACATTATTGGCTTATATTTCAATGATCCAAACCATTTATATGATGGGTCTCACCATGGATGGAGGCTTTAAAAAAATTTAAAAAAATAAATAAAATAAAATAAAATCTCAAATGTAGATATCTGAAACCTTCTATCATTTAGCACTTTTCCACTGAACATGAACCGTCCCTTTTAACCATTATAACGTGGCCCATTGACAAACGCTCCAATTTGCATCTTTTTTGGGTAACCCATCCACCTTAAAGGCAAGCATATGAACAATTTGGATCGTTGAAATATGGCCTCATACCAGAAGCTCACGTCACTACATAAGAAGAAGCAATACTTTAAGGTTTTTATTGTAGCAATCCTCGGCATCCGAATGCCACATTTACATGAAGAAGCCTAGCCAAGTTATAGGGAGAAATGCTCCAGTGCTCTCAGAGCACTATCAGTTAGTGCTCCTACTTGTATCTATTTACTTGGACAGCACAATCAATCGATCTGAACCGTCTATTACGTCTAAAATACATTTATGGACTATCATTCAAAAATCGCATCAATCGATGATCTAATCCATCCATTATTTGGCCTTATTTTCTGTATCCATCGTTTTTCCAAGCCATGCATGAGATGGCTACGACTTGCAACAAAAACGGTTCCTTGGAATCATAAGCAATCAATGGTAGGACCTAACAAATAGATGGATCAAATTGTTAATTGGACATTTTATGTAGATAATCTTGACCATCCATTCTAAAGGCCATTGATCAAATAATTAATATTTGTTAGACTGATGTGATATTTACATGGAAGCCTGATGAATAGTCTAAATCAATGGATTGAAATGTCTAAGTGTCCCAATGTAACTCATATTAAGGGTTCCCATGGACCAGGTAGCTAGTCGGACCGATGAGCTTGACCCTGCTTTGGTCTGGGCACGGACCTACTAGCTTGGCCCGTGCACTGGGCTGGGGACTCACACTCATGGTCCAATCAATTTCCAAGTAAGGCTTGGACTCAAGTGATATTTGCCCAACCCAACTGACTTTATATGCATCATATCCTACAAATATGTCATTTTAATCCTTAGACAACCATCTATCTATCTTAAATGGGTACCATTAGTTTCATTCCTCTTAAATATTTATTTTTTGTGCATGTGTGGTCCACTTGATAGATGGATAGATTAGAAATATTCGAGGCAAAATAGGAACGTCATCGATTAGCAGGCCAGATTGGGCTTGAGCCTACTATCTGACCCATGGCAAGCTCGGACCTAGGCCCGGCCCATTACTATCCTAAAACTAGAGTACTTCTTTAAAAGCATTGGGCATTGGAGCTTATTGATAGTTGGACTGCTAAAGTGAATTCGTAGTCCCACTAATGACAGAATTCAGTGCATAGAATCAGACCCGTTCAAGAGGTGCACGCCACCAGGAAATTTAAATAGTGGGTCCCATCTGCAGAGCAATCGTATATCGAACTTATATATACTGTAACTTTAAAAGTGCAACCGACCTTAGCTCAGTTGGTAGAGCGGAGGACTGTGGCTCGTTCCAACAGTTCGGTTTCATTTATTTTTTAGCAGGTTTTAGCCATCCGTTTATTTTGGAAATTGTGGTCCACTTCAGTGAAACCACGTACAGTGTTTCCCCATTGATGAGTGTGTTGATTTGATTTTAAAAAATAATTTAAAAAATAAAATTTGAAGCATGAACGTGGTGGGCCCCACCATACGGACACATCTGATGTTCCACGCTTAAACCACGTTGATATGTGCAGACATATCATTGCGTGCCTTAAATAGAAAGTTGGCTAGGGTTGTCTGCTTTACTCCCGCACCTTAAACGTGTGTTCCTAACTGTAGTCACGACCCTACCGTTGAGATGGCTGGGACCATATCCAAACATTGGATTTAAATCCTAACGGCTGGGATTGAAGACAATATCTACTTGAAAAAGTCAGCATTGAGTTTTTTTTTAACCGTCCATTTTCCTCAATCCATCAATTAAGCTTATCCGATCACTTCAGCTTTCTGGTTGGCCTCCAAGGTGGTCCCACGCAGTGAATGATTTGGAACCCGTATGTTCCCTGTTTACACGTGTATGTGAGAAAAGAAACTAAAAAAAAAAAAGCGGATTGGGTCAGGTTCTTGTCCAGTTCTCTACCCATGGCGCAGTGGTAGACTCACCAGAGTTTCAACATAGACCATTGATACATTGTGTCCTAACCTCAACCACTCAATTTCTGGCCAACAGATATTAGATATTAAGAAGAGATACAACAACAGCCCACGTTCAACTGAAAAAGGTCCTAATATTCACTGCTGGGATCTCCCAATCTTGGATGTCTACAACAGGCCAATTGAGTGGATTATCAAACCATGGGCCCAATCGTCGGAATAAAAAATACCCAAGTACATAGTTCAAAGACGCAGGCCACATCCCGTCCAGCCACTTCTCTACCTGCACAACAATCACAAATATTTTCAACAATTCAAATTTCAATATAACCCATTAAGTCCTGTAAAAGAGAACAATGGCCATACCTTCAAATCATGCAGCCTGCTCCGAAATCCATACACAAGATAATCACATGACATGAAAGGGTAGAACACAAACACATATCAGCCATCTGAACCAAACCCACCTATTGGGTTGCAAAACGAAGACAATCTCTTCCTACGTACAAAAGGGCAACACCATGTTGCATATTGAACCATGTTTGTGTCTGGTAAACCCAAATCCGAACAAAATACCAAATTACATTCTTCGACCCATCATTTTTTTTTTTTTCGTGTTCAAATGTTCCTCCTCCCAAACCAAATGGTGAGAATTACAAGATCGGGTTCAATAGCGGAATTTGGTTGGAAAAAAGCAAAAAGTAAAAAAGAAAAAAAAAAAAAAAAAGGAAAAAAAAAGATTAAAAAAATATATATAATTTTATATATACCCGGACGAACCATCTGAACGACGGATGTCTCGATACCTGAAACTATATGAAGATATACGACAGCCAGTAATGGACAAGCTAAGATATAACAGTAAAACCTTATTCCGGTGAAAATCAGAAGACCAAGATGATCGGGTGGCGGCCTTGAACTTTTTCTCTTCTTTTTTCTCTCTTGAAATGATGCCTTTGAACCAATACAATAATCCTATGCATGTTGAAAGCATGGCAACTTACTCGTTGGCACCATCAGAGCTTCCCATTGCATTTGCCCGCTTTCTCTCTCTCCAATTTTCACCCCACACTTTCGCCTCCGCAACTGCCCGTTCTCTGTCAAGATCCCGGTTGAAGTTCTTCGGGCCTTCCCTCGCTCTCCCTGCATGTACAGGGCTGTCCCTCTGAGACTCCGGCCTCTCCAGCTCGTCTAGGCCCCACTTCCTACCAGACCCACCTCCCGATTCGCCCCGTCCGACCTCTGCGCCGAAGCTCACACCACGGATGGGATCCCGGTGCCGGAAATCAGGAGAGTTCTGATGGGGTGATTGGATACCATGCCGCCCACCACGTACCGACTCATCTTGGCCGTCAGGCCCACCACCCAGGCTCTTGCGGTCATCTTTGTGCCTTGGAGTAGATGAGCCAATTCTATTGTTTTGAGCGGCGGCTGCATTGGGATCATATGTTTGGGAAGCTAAATATGAGAGTGCAGTAACGACATCCCCTATAAGAGGTCGAGTTGCAGCTTGCTCTTGCAAACACATTGCGGCAACAGCAAGAGCTTGGTAAAGGCCTCGCATCGGATAACGGCCTTGTAGCAGTGGGTCTGCCATTTTCGGGAACTTCCTGCGATCCTTGAACAGCGGACGTGCCTACACAAGACATCCAAAAAAGAAAAAAAAATCTTGGTCTTTACACTCATGCGGGAAAATAGAGTGCAGAAATGACTATATCGCTTCAAGGATGATTTTTGAGAACTGACATACTCTACAATGATGAAAATTAAATCTACGGTCTGGGCCTTCATCAGGTGGGTCCCAACTTCAATAGGCCGCCTTCATCAGGTGGGTCCCAACTTCAATAGATCACCATAGAAAAATCTCAATGATCATAAAATCTTGCTGTAACCATCCCATTGGTGGCCTACAAATGGATGTAGGATAGATTATTCGTAATGGCCTGCATCAAACTCGAAAAGATCCACCAATTGGACAGTCGGGATGAACTAACCCATGTTGTTTGCAAACAGCGGTGCATCCACAGTGGGACACCTACCTGATGAATGGTCCATATCATGGACTATCAAACCATGAGCCCAACCTGAGAGAAGCACATCAGATGAGGAAATCAGCACACCATGCATTGTCAGATTGCCCTAAAATTGAAGTTCAACTTCAGGAAGTGGGATTGTGCAGAAACTTCAAGATCACCACAAGAGAACAATTTGTGATAGCAAAAGACAATTGTTTTAGCATGACATGGTAGAGAAATTTGAGGAAATCTCATGACTGAATCTATCTCTGAGAATTATGAAAAACAAGCAGTTCGCCTATATTTAATCCACGTTAGGGCCTCTTTTTATGCTGCATGGTGCTGACAAAATCAGATAGTGCAATCCATTCAGTCACACATGGGAGATGAACGGAAACAGATTGGGAAAGGGGCACCCTTTTGACGTGTTTGCACTTTGGCCCAGGGCATTTTGGAGAAACCAAAAATCCAACTTATTCGAATTCAAATCCTTTGGGATGAAAAATTCAAGGAAAAAAAGAAAAAGGATTATCCCCCATTCAGAGTTGAGAATGTCAAGATGTATGAGATTGGTTTTGTGAATTATATCAATTTAGAGGAAGAAGGATAAATGAGGGAAAAAGAAAAGAACAGATTTACCCATGCAACCAGATTGTGCTCTCCAGCGGCCCGGGTGTTGTCAATCGCCTTGCGTCCTGTGATCAACTCAAGGAACACCACACCAAAACTGTAGACATCTGATTTCAGTGTTAGCTGTCCGGTCATAGCATACTCAGGAGCACAATAGCCATATGTTCCCATCACCCGTGTGGAGACATGCGTCTTGTCTCCAACAGGTCCGAGCTTTGCAAGCCCGAAATCGGACAGCTTCGGATGGTATCCTTCATCGAGTAGGATGTTGGATGATTTGAAGTCCCTATAAATGACAGGCGGGTTTGCTTTGTCATGCAAGTATTCCAAACCTTTAGCTGCACCAGCTGCAATCTTCATTCTTGTATTCCAGTCCAGAGGCTCCTTGTCGGGTGGAATGTCTAACATAAAAGCAATTGAATCATATTAGTATCGCAACCAATTCCTCACATAAGGGCATGTTTGGTTACACCAAATATGCATGTTTGGTTGCATCAAATATCAGGCCCTAATGTTTGGTTGCCCTTACAAAAGGGTGTGTTTGGTTGCACAAAATATCATGATATTTGCTGCAACCAAATGCACCCTAAACAAAGAAGTAGAGAGATTGTCTTTTCAAAGCCAGTAGTTCTTCAGAAATTTCTTTATCTTTGCAATAGAATACTGAAAGTTGTATTACGCATGCAATTCAATTCCCAACAATATAAAGGAAAGGTATTATACAATGCTAGGGCTGAGAGTTTGTACAGCATGTCCGGGTTTTCAGTTTAGATAAGTGCGGCCCATGGTTCAATCTGTTCAAACAATGAGCCTCACCGTGGTCCATTGATGGCCTGCGTGCCAAAAATAACCCAGGTTTGAGGATCTACCTGTAAAATATTTGGCGTTGACAGACTGTGATGGATGGTGATGATCACATGTGTGGCCCACTTCTCATGGAGATTATGGTTTCTATTGTTTCATTATGTATATCCTTTTGTTATGGTTGTATAACTCCTCCAACATTACATTATATTATATTCAGCGGGAAGGTGAAAGCAGCAAACAAAAGATAATACGAAAATCAGCTTCTCCAACTAGGGAGAATTTTGGGGCAATACCTCACCAACGGCAGAAGAATAGATCAACAATCTGGATCAACTGTTGTCCCACTTGTACAAAAAGGAAGCCGAAGGATATTATGTATATCCTTTTGTTATGGTCGTATAACTCCTCCAACATTACATTATATTACATTCAGCAGGAAGTTCAGTGCATGAAAAGGTGACCCCCTTACATATGAGCACAAAAAGCAACATCTTTGAAGACAGTGGACCATCATGACATAGCATGCCACACCATATACAATTGGGAAGAAGGATGGGATAATGCGAGGACCCTTTTAATTTGTATAGAATTTTCGGGCATTCCAAGGAAATTTTAGATGTGTTTGCTTTGTAATGTGTCGGCCAATTTGAGACATGCATATAGACATCCTGTTTGACTAATAAAGCAATACTTCTCTTGTCCGCATGATGTGCTCATTGGACACCTATTGATGGTTGTATGGTGCTACACCCATCTGCAAGCAAGTACTTTATTCACGTATTCATTTGCAAGCCATGCTTGCATGAGCAGGATTAGAGTTGTGAGGTCTACACTTCCATTGGTCTGCTACAGTCAGCTGCACATGTTGGTAAAACCTAGAGGCTGATTATTCAATCGGTCCTCTAATTTCTACGTGACCCAAAGCAAAATAAAATAATCAAACACACAAGAAGAGAAATTTCCTCTAAAAATCTTCAAAATCCTCCCCCTCACAAAAAAAAAAATAAATCAAATGCAGTGACTTGGATAAGCGAATAAAGGCGTTAAACGAGGTAAGTTCCAACTTTTTATTGGTTATTAGTCAATAATCAATCCTCAATAGAGTCCTTCATTGCATACATATTTTGTTATTTTGGTGAATGTTTATTATTTGATGTATTATCTTGAACACAGTTGGAAATATATGGACTTTGCCAAGGCAGCTTCTCCTAATAAGAAACTAAGAATCGTAAAACTCGTCTTCTTGACAATTTAGTGGTTCGTTTTACCGTATTATGTAGAAATGCATACAAGACAACCCCAATTAATTGGGATAAGGCTTAGGTGGTGGTGGTGTACGCATATATACAGCGTAATTTATTTTTATTGGATCTTATATTGACTGGTAACTTCAACTTGGAGAAAGGACAAAGGCCCTAAAAACAATAATTGTAAAAGTTTTGAATCAAAAAACTTCCTCTAGCTGCTAGAGGAACTGGAGTTGTTTTCAACTTATTCATTCAAATCAAAGGAACAGATAAAAGGCTCAGATATTGGATCGCCTTGTTTACATGCACTGTGACAAGAATTTGAGAACTAAAAATTTGAAACAGGTGGCAAACAAGATTGAAGAAGGTAACGTCCAATAAACTTGGACTATATCTACTAATACCTTGGTTGAAGCAAAGGGCGAAGTGAATAGAAGAAGAGGACCATGAGGATGTCAATGTGCATGACCCAGTATTGGGCACAGACCAACAACAGAGTAGCTTTATTGTTTTGGAGAGGGTCATTGAAGATCTAACTTAAAAAACAAAAAACAAAAAAACAAAAACAAAGAAACTGAGATGGATGGTGATCATACACCTAGTCCTACTGTTGATGTCACTCACACAAGGGTACAACTGCTCACACAATCTGAGATTGACAAGCACCAACGTACAATAGGAGAAGAACTTATAAAGTATAGGGATTCACAATACAAACTAACAAAGGGAGGAGCGTCATAGGGAGGATGGTTCTAGTAGAACTAGAGTTGGGGGATGTGGGGCACTAGAAGGATAACAGATGGCTTATGGATATGGATATGACTATGGACAGTTTAGGGAGGCTCATAAGGCACTTTCTTGTTGGACTAGTCCTAGATATGCTACACATGGAGCAGGATATGGGGGATATAAATATTCTGATCTGGATCCAAGTCATTCGTCACAAGCATATGCTCAACAATACAACCAGTATCAGTACAACTATAGCTATGACTATAGATCTACATCTAGCATTAGCACCGACTATTCTTACTCGAGTTTAATGCAACAGATACCCAATGGCAATGACGACAGTGGTCCCTCATCCTCGACTTACATTAGCATGGTTTTTCCCTCTAGTTATTATTGAATACTCATCCTCGACTTGCATTGGCAAGGTTTTTCCCTCTGGTTATTATAGAATATGCAATGCTCATGTCACAACTAGATAATGACGATGTTGAGGTTAACCAGACACAGGCAGTGCAATTTTTTCTCCGGTGGTCACTAATGGTGAGTAATGTTTATATGTTTATGTTTGGATTCAACACTTTGACATCACTTCTACTTACAAGTTACAATCCATCAATTTATCACTTTATTTGGTACATAGATTGTTTATTTTATTTTTTTTCTATCTTTTTTTGGGAAGGATGACAATTTTATTAATAGAAAGGCCAAAGCCTAAAAAATCACGACTGAAACCAAGAAATTGGAAACACAACTTCTGTTTAACACATCTGACACCAAAGCCCATTCTATTACATTTAGTTTTGCCCCATTAAACACCTCCCAAATACCCTTCCACTTCTATTTCTAAAGCACCAGCTATTCCTTTCTCTCCATATAAAATATAGGCCCGCCAACATCACTTTCCATGCCACGCTAGCAAAATGCTCTTCCCTGAACTTTTCATCACCCAAGAGATCCCAAAGAAGTCATCCCAAATTTCTTTCGCGAAAGGGCAATGGATAAAGAGATAATCTACTGATTTGTTGTTTCGGAAGCACATTACACACACATTTGGAAGCACCATTCCTCTCTTACGAAGATTGTCTACTGTGATAACCTTATTCATACCTACAAGCCATATAAAAAACCGCCACCTTGGGAGGGGCACCATAGTGCCATACTGATGTTGGGCCTGGGAACACCCCCTTAGGACAACCCAATTAAAACTCTATACCACAATTTTACTGAGAAACACCAAGAATTCTCGCTACTCCATACCATCTCATCTCAGACACCCAACATCAATTTCACACTGCAAAGAAATGCCCAGACTTCTCCTTACTCCATTTTCGTCTATCTTGATTAATGATTCATACATTAACATTATAGTTATGATTGTAGTTATAATAATTGCGTCATCAACTCATCATTACCCATATGATCTTATTTCCATTGATATTCAATATTCAGTATATTAAATAGGGCTTTTAGAGTCAATCTCAGCCTCTCAGGTTAATAGCATCATCAGGCAACCTGAAACAGTTTTCTTACCAAAGAATGGCATGTTGTACCATCATATACACATTCAAAGCAAGAAATGAAGACGCATTTTTTATCCTCCCATTTTTCTGAAAATTTTCATTTTTTTTTACTGTTACGGGGCTGTAATGTAGGTTACAAGGGCTGTCATAATGGCTTATGGCCATTATGGCCCCCATTACCATTATTTAATAACTTGGTTTTGTCCCACATGCATGATAGCGATCACATGCTCCCCCACTATGTACAAACTCAAAAGACAAGACGTTCAAATCCTATATGAACAACATGTCTTAGGGTTTTAGTGGCTGAGGTGGTATAGTGGGCATGTGCCTAGCATGCCTTTGATTATTATTATTATTATTATTTTTCTTTCAGGGGATGTTGCTCTTGGCTCCCTTTTTGTGAAGTGACGAGATGATCACTAGCAACGAGGGATTGCTCGTTCTTTGTTGTGGTTGCTTTTTTATCTTTCTATGCTACTTAGCCATCTTTCAAAAAAAAAAAAACCAAAAACCAAAAACAAATCCTAACTGAAACTGCTCAACCTTCAATATTTACAAAATGTTAAGTAACATCCACTACATACATTTTGAACATTGCATGTGTTAGTATGACCCTATAATACTAACGTAGCTTACAATATACAGTACAGTAGGACCTCAAAACTACCATGGCTTTGATCTTGAGGTCTATTAAGACCTTAAACCAATATTTGTGGTTTGAGATAACCCAAAACTATCCTGTAATGATCCTTTAGTGGCATGTTACTTTGGTGTTCCCATGGTCACCTACCATATCATCTACAAGCCTTGACCCAGCATATCTCTTTTACAAACTACCGTAGTTTAAGATTGTTGCACAAAGCGTAAAAGCAAAGAGACAACATATTCAGGACAGGGAGCAAGGAAGTGTCTGTTTCAAAATGTAAACAAATATAAATGGGTAGAAGGCAAGAGCAGGAAAGACAGCATTTTGAAGTGGGGGCAGCATCTAGTTAAAAGGATCCTATAACTAAGGTGTGAGACAATTCTCATGATTGCGCTTGTCAACGAAATTTGATATATAAATATAAATACGTTGTTCATGGTATGCCGGCATAGTATTTTTCAATATAAATACCTCATTCTAGTGTGTTTCTTAATTGCTTGTTGCATGCAACACATCAAAGAATGCCAATGGCAAAAATGCCTTTTGTTAAACTAAAAAAAGAAAAAAAGAAAAGCAAAAGAGGAACCACTCCCCCCCCCCACCCCCCCTCTCTCTCTCTCTCTCTACACCTTTCCTTGACCCAAACTAAATTGAATTCCCTAATCAGCTCACATTCCACCCCAAATACCTTCATCAAATAAAATAAAATAAAATAAACTCTTCTACCACTCAAATCTACTCAAGCTCCATGGATCATCCCCCCTCCTGAAAGACATGAGAGCAAAGAATTGGAAGGATTTGCTCCCAAATCGCTGCTATTACGAATATCCCAATATGAAAAGCCTCAAAATTCCAATTTTAAGACACACTGAACTAAGTGCACTTAAGAAGCACTATCATTAGTGTTAGAGAAGAATTTCTTTCTTAGGTTTGATTATGTTAGTCCTTATTCCAAGCTACCCGAAGCAACTCTCTCTCTCTCTCTCTCTCTCTCTCTCTCTCTCTCTCTCTCTCTCTCTCTTTGCTGGATTTTTTCTACTAAAAATTTTTTTTGTTTAGCCTTGGCTAAGGTTTGCTGGATTTTTCCTATTGAAGCACATTTTTATGTTCCCTTGGCTAAGATTTGCTGGATTTTTTTTTAAAGTAGATTTTTATGTTCCCTTGGCTAAGGTTTGCTGATTTTTTCTAGTAGAGCAGATTTTTTTTTGTATTTTTTGTGTTTCCCTTCATAATCCTAGGTGGTTCCCCTCTTTCCTTCCTTTTTTCTTTTTCTTCTTTCTTTCTTCTTCCTTTTAACTCTATGAGTTTTATTCATCTAATAAGAATCAAAAAAAGAAGAAGAAGAGAATCATCCTTTTTCTTCTTCTTCCTCCTCTTAACTCTACGAGTTCTATTCATCTAATTAGAATCAGAATCAGAGGAAGAATTAGAAAAAGAAAAGGAAGAAATATCACCATTCCCCACAAATGCATGTAAAAAAATAAGCAGAGAAAATGCATAGAATTAAAAAAGATTGAAAACACAAGGAAAAATAGAAGAAAATGCAGAAATCTTTTGGAGAAATCTTTCACAGTTTCTTAATGAATTGAATGGTGATATTTATATTCTTCTACTTCTTCTTCTTCTTCTTGGCTCTCTAATGATGAGTAAGAAATATGCAATCCTTAGCCTCAAATTCGATCTTGCTCTGGCTGGGGCTAGCGTCCTGTAAGCACACCTCAAATGCCATTCACCTCCATTTACTCCGAATTCCCCCCATTTGCCTCCATTTACTCCCATCCAAATGGCCCCTAGTCTTCTTTTCTTTCTTTCCTCTTTTCCTCTTTCCTTCCCTAAACAATAACTGCTTCTTGTTAACCATTTTCTCTTCATCCTTTTTTTTGTTCTTATTTCTAGTTTTGAGAATCACGAGGCATTTTCCTTACTGACGTGTTGTGATTCGTGAAAGGGGTAGCTTGTGGTTGGATTTTTAGGGTTTTAAATTATGTATTGCTGGATTTAGAGCACCTTTGTTGATCAGCTGAAGTTCTTGGTCATCCAGTTCATGTGTTGTCAGATTTGAAGCCTCTTTGATGTGTGATTGAAGCCCTTGCTGATTTTTCCGGTGTCTAGTTTGAGGTATTTGACTGCAATGTCTCTTGTTGTGTGACGTATGCTCACCTTTCCTCCACCTCCTCCTTCAATGACTTAGCAACTTCTTTGTTTCAAGCTCTCATTGCCAAGATGTGTTATGTGACCAATATTTATTCAAGGCAGTTGACCCGACTCATTTATGCACTGGATAGTTGGAACCCGTTTATGCACCAGATAGTTGCTTCGGGCTTGTTTGGATTGGGTGATTGTCACCTTCTTGGCTCAAACTTATGATTGTACTGGGCTTGTTTACTTTGAGCAGTTGGCTCAGACAAATTGTTTATATTGGACAGTTGGTCCATGCTTATTTGTTCTGAATAGATGTCTAAACTTGTGATTGTGTTGGGCAGTTGAACCAACCTTAGTTGAGATTGATAGTTAATCCAGACTCATCGTTTATATTGGAAAATTGGTTCATTCTTTTTTGTTTTGGATAGTTGTTCGGGATTATGATTGTGTAGGGCAGTTGGCCCAGCCTTACTTGAGATGGGTAGCTGATCTAGACTTGTTTGTACTAGATGGTTGTTCCAGTGGCTCACAAGACTGAAGTTGCAGAAGTGTCTGTTCGCTTGAAGGTATTAGGGGTCTCATCACCTTTGCTTCTCATTTGCCCGTTCGCCTCTCCTCACGGCCAACACCACTCATCTTTGTAACCACGCCACATTTTTATTTTGCTTTTACAAAATCTTTTATGTGCCTCTCCAAACTCAAGTTTCTCTTTTCAAGGCACCTTGAGTTTGAGAGGGGGTGTTAGAGAAGAATTTTTTTCCTTTTTAGGTTCGATTGATGTTAGCCCTTGTTAAAAGTTGGGCCTTATTAGGATGCTCCAGCTTGAGGGTAGTGTTGAAAGATTGACATAATTGAATAAGGACCATTGGGCCCAAGTCCATGGAATAAGGCTCATAGGCCCCATTCACGTTTTTACTATTATAAATAAGAGTAGGGGGTTGGGTTTTCAATAGACTCTTAAGCATCTCATGTTCTTGTTATCTCTCTCTCTCTCTCTCTCTCTCTCTCTCTCTCTCTCTCTGTGACCCACCTCCTTCTCATTGTAGCTTCTCATATGCCCTCAAGATTAGCACCATGTAGCCGTTTAACAATTTGGACCACTGTTCTTTTCCATTGCAGTGGAGCACCAGAAGCACTCGCAAAATTACAAATTTCAATGCTATAGGTTCAGTCCACACTAGACAACACTCAGCACATACCCATGTATGTACCGTACAGCAATCAATATACATGGCACTACCCATGAATGCACTGACCCAAACTACTCCATGAGATCTTCAATTTTAAACCAGCAACAAACACCATTCACCCTCCTTAACACATCATATCTGACCAATGCACAAAGATTTGATGAAACAGCCCCAAGAATAACCCAAGCACGATGAGCAACGAACCTAGCCTAGAAAAAACTCCACAAAAAATTCAAATCTCCACCAATCTTCCCGATTCCGCTTCCTGAAGATTCCAATTAATCATACAAACTTTTTAAGGGCTATCAATATCCTCAAGATCACCCAATTGATCCATAAAAGCAGACAAGTAAAAATGAATTTCAGTTGTATTTTCCTAAGATCTGATAAAACAACATCAAACTTGGATTAAAAAAATTCCCCAAAAATCCTCTAAATTCAAGATCTCTTAGAAAATGCGATTTTTTCCTCTTCTTCAAGAGGGTCCAACAGCCATACAACTAACATTGTACACATGGCTAATGACTTTAGCAATGGACCCAAGGAAGCTTTAAGTCCATTGATTTTATTTTCTACAACCCATGTTTCCGATACATTCACATTACTTTGATTATCCCAAGTAAATCAAGTCTTAATGGCCCATTTGGTACGCATCATAGTGTCACACGCATAAAATCAGTGTTTTTTTTTTTTTTTGAAAGATGAAGGGATTTCATTAAAAAAGGGGAAAAGAACAAGGGGAGAGGCTGCTGAGAAAGCAGACTACAGTTACACGCCTAAAAAGAAAAAATCATGACCCGAAAGATCCTTAACATTCAATGCCCATTCGATGATAAAATCAGTGCTTTAAATAGCTACGATATGTAGCGCGTAGCTTACGCTAGGTAGCGTAGCTTAGCTTAGCCTTAACGCAACATAGCTAATGAAAATAGCTTAAGTTGCATGTAGTCTATGCTACATGATAATTTGCATACCCTACACCCTTTATAGACTACGCCACACACTATGTAGGTCACATTACAAGTCATCTTTCACTACAACATTAAAATCAATTAATGTGTTCAATGATCTGTTACATTTTTGTATTTTCAATAAATAAAATAATAAAATAATAAAAAATTAAAAAAAATAGTGTATCTTTTTAATGCTTTTAATAAAAACAATATATGTAATAGTATTAAATCAGTTTCATTGCTCTCTCTTTTTGACCTTTATACTTAATTATTACCATTCCTGTTACTTTAGGTTGCACTTGGTGAATATCATAAAATTCCATCATTGATAAGTCTAATTTCATCATATGGCAAGTGCGAGAGCTCGGGTAAATAAATTTCCAGTATAGTGGTGGAGGGTCAAAGAGTAACAACAAAAGAGGAGGTTTCCTCATCAATAATCTCCTTCTATCACCATCTTTTATCAAAAGATCAGTGGAATTGACCCAGATTAGATAAGTTGAATATCAAATCTATGTCTATGGATGATGTGGCAACTCTCGAACGTCCATTTTCTGAAGAAGTGTCTACGACGATAGCTTCTATGTGTGGTGAGAAGGCTCCTGGAGCTGGTGGTTTCCCTATCTTATTTTATTAACGATTTTGGCAAACGGTTGAGATTAATGTCATGGATCTCTTTCATGAATTCTATGAGTGAGGTATCATTTCAAAAAATAGTGGCGCCTCTTTTATTGCTCTCATTCCAAAAATCAAAGGTGCATAAGAAATAAAAGATTTTCGACCAATAATCCTAATTGGAGGTCAGTATAAGATTTTAGCAAAGGTGCTCTCCATAAGGTTTCGCAAGGTTTTATCAAAAGTTATTTCAGAGTATCAAGGAGCTTTTGTGATTGGCAGACAGATTCTGGGAAGTTGCTAATTGCTAATTAATGTACTCATTCAAGATACTGTGATGAAAGAAAGGGATTGGTTTGTAAGCTGAATTTACATAAAGCGTATGATCAAATTGATTGGGATTTTCTCGACTACATGCATGCAAGGATTGGATGCGGAGACAAATGGAGGTGTTGGATACGTTCTTGTATTCAGTCCGCTTATTTCTCGGTTCTTATAAATGGTTCTCCTAAGGGGTTTTTCAAATCGTCTAGGGGAGTTCAACAGGGTGATCCTTTATCAACTTATCTTTTTATTTTAGTTGAGGAAGCTTTTAGCAGAATGATGCAACAAGGAGAGGTGGTCGGATTGATAAAAGGATTTCAGGTATCAAACTCGGGCTTCATTGTTTCCCATCTTCAATATGCTGACGATACTCTTTTTTTTGTGATGCGGATGAGGCGGTAGTGGATAATCTTAGTTTGAGGCGGTAGTGGATAATCTTAGTTTGTTTTGAAGTTGTTTCAGGTCTTCGAATCAATATCGCAAAATCTGAAATGATGGGTTTTTGTTTGGAGGAAAAGGGAGTTGGGGAAACTTGCTTCTCTCTTTGGGTGCAAAACAGGTTCTTTTCCTTCAAAGTATCTTGGTATGCCACTTTGTGTGGGAAAAACTCCATTAATTCTTTGGGATGGGTCATCGAAAAGGTTGAGAGGAAGTTATCCATTACAAAAAGCTGGTATCTTTCGTTGGCAGGCTGTCTTACACTTATTAAGGTGGTTCTTTCTAGCATGCCCATTTATTTTCTCTTTTTAAATGTCCAAAATCAATTTTGAATCGTTTGGAGAAGCTACGACGAGATTTTCTTTGGTACGGATCGGCAAATAGAATTAATTTTCATCTTCTAAACTAGAACGAGGTATATAACCCATTGGAAGACGGGGGAGTTGGTATTAGAGACTTGGAACTAATGAATATCACTCTTCTTGGCAAATGGTTATGGAGGTTGGGACAAAAAGAAGATACCCTGTGAAAAGTTATCATTGAAAACAAATATGGTCTTTCTACAGGGGGATGGGGTGTAAAGCATTCTACATTATATCATGCTTCTCATATTTGGAAAGTCATCGCCTCAATCAAATACAGATTTCGACAAGGAATTTCCTTTTCTATTGGCATGGGGACCACAATTCATTTTTGGGATGATATATGGTGTGGAATTGGGTCACTTCATGAAGCATTTACTACATTGGCTAGGGTGGCAGTGGATAAACACATTACTGTTGATCGTTGTTATCTTCTTTGCATGGAACATGTGATTTGGGCACCTCCTTTTCGTCGAAACTTGAAGGATACTGAAATTGCAGAATATGCCTTGTTATTGGCTTAGGCTTGAATCTACAGCCATTAAACCCTCTGCAAGTGATTCAATGGTTTGGTCAGTTTACAAATTTGGCTGCAGGTTCTTCTCATGTTCAACACTTGTGTTTTCCTTTTCATATATGGTCGTTTGGTGCTCCTCCTCAAGTTACTGTGTTTGTATGGTTAGTGGGTAGAGGCGAATCTTAACATTGGACAATTTGCAAAGGCAGGGTCTCATTCTGCCAAATGTATGTTTGATGTGCATGGAGGATGCAAAATCAATTGAGCACTTGTTCATCCATTGTCATTATGCAAGACAAGTCCGGGACCATTTTCTTCTCATTCTTGGTATAGAGTGGGCGATGCCGAGCTTGGTTGTTGATCTCTTGTGGGCTTGGTATAGTGCAGTTGGCAAATCTACAAAGACTTTGTGGCGATTGATTATTATGCCTATCTTTTGGATGCTCTGGAGAGTTCGAAATGACCATTGCTTTAATAATAGGGAGGTTTCAATGTTGGACTGTATTGGTAAGATTAAGTTTTCTATGTTAGAATGGGCTCCTTATGTTGAAATGATAGACCTGAAGCACCTCCACTCTGTAATCCATATGTAATTTTCTGTTTTTCTTTTTCTTTTTCTGTTTCTTTTTCTGCTCACTCCTCACGAGTTTTAAATAAAATTTCAGTTAATTTTCAAAAAAAAAAAAAAAATGGTGAATATCATGAAATTGGTGCAACCAAGAGCAACCTTGATTAAAAATCAATCAGTAGCATGTAGCTTATGCCTCACGCTTCAAAGGGATGAACGCTATGCCACCCACTGTTCGCTATTTAAAACACTGCATAAAATAGAGTTATTTGCATCATTGCATTAAGCGTTTGGCACTTAACATGCTATGCTCATAAGTTAGCAAAATAGCGCTATTTCGCACTGCTTCATTCCAAAGTACATTGCCGGCACTATGCCAATGGCCGGATTCCGAGAAAATCTCAGAATCCAGCTATTTTGATAAGGAATGTTTTGTCATGCCTAACATAGCCATGTCCAGTGAGGGAACATACAAGAGATCCAAACAGTCCATCATGTGCACTGCCTCATTTTTAGCCAACAGCCCTCAGGTTCATGAGGAACACAGGTAGGCCACACCATGTAGAACATTTGCAATGGTGACACCTAATATTAGTTGTTTGTGGGCCCACGATGGTTTGTATGTGACATACTACCCATTTATTCAAAGCGTCCTACCAAGATGAAGGGACATTCCAATAATCAGGCCAGTTGAAAACTAAGGTGGGCCCCACCATGTGAATTTAGATAGGCATTTTGCATTGTTACATTTTTTGGCCGACCTAAGTTTCGGAGCATTCTGGTTTTATGGGATCATGTCCAAAATATGAGGCAACACATCTGATGGATGTGGATCTTATCAAAATAGATCACTCACCCCATGGTAAGCACACCCTCATACACCTAGCCGTTCCGTAAAGAAACCCCCTTGAACTTCTGGCTTTACAAGGAATGGGGCTACTAACAATTGGGAATTGTGATGGTTGGAACGCATTCAACCCGAAAATTGTACATTTGCCATGATTATAAGACTAATCCAGACCGTCCAAATCACTAAATCAACCCCCCTTGAGCTTCCAGCTTTACAATGAATGGGGCTACCCATCATTTAAAAATCTGACCATATTGCTAGATTCAAATAGTACCATCAGCATTAAATTGTAATTTTTTATTTCTGAAAGTTTGGACATCCTATCATTCATAGGTTTAGAAAAAAAAAAAAAAAGGTCCGTCCTGCTTGCGAATTGCTAGATTTAATTTAGAAAAATCTCAAACATTTTTTTTTATCTTAAATTTTTATTTTTTTATTTTTTAAAAGAATATTTAGATTTGAATCTGAATAGATTTTTGAACTCATGTTTTCATCTTATCATTGATAGATCTAGAAAGAAAACCTAGTTTACTTCTAATTCAACAATTCGTTATAGTTTAACTCATATCTTCACAAAATTCGATCTTGGAAAACCTATCATTGGTACTAATAATGAATACAAGTATGATTTTCTTTAATTAAATCGTTCTCATAATCTTCATTGGAAAATTCATTTTTCTTCTCTCATTCAGTCATTCACTATAATTTTCTTTTAACTTGTATCAATTTGCCTTGGTTGATTAATTTACCTCATTTTGCCTTCATAAACTTTTGATTGTTCTAAGTTGATTTCTTCATATAACTTTATGAAAACCAGATATTTGTCATATCACATACTTTCTCACTTGACTGATTTTAACTCATTGCAAACTATCTTAGATTGATCTCTGTTGTTCCAGTCAAATATACTTGTGTTTGCCAATATCCAATTTGCTTGATGGAAAATACAGTTTGGGCCCACAAGCTGCAACCTTCCTGCGATTTAGTCCTCTGGCAAGCATCCAATGAATACTCCACATTCACACAGCACTGAAAGTGAGATCTTAGCAATATGAACTAACCAAGGCGCCCCTCCTGCTCCCACTTCAGTACCATGTTCATGCTTCCTACTTCAGTATCAAATCCATTCATTCTTTCATGCCATTATGAGAGACTTCTTTGAGGGGTTCCTCACATGGCATGACACAGTATCAATACTCACAGTTCACTCTAATCCCAGGTACATATGTTTATAGCCTTGTGACTCTAGGTTTGGTGGACATATAGAAGAAAATGGTTGTTAATTCTTAAAAAAAGAAGAGAGAGAGAGAGAGAGAGAGAGAGAGAGAGAGAGAGCCAGAAACATTGAAGGGAAAAATAAAAAAAGAACTATTGAGGGTTAATGAGTTTGATTTGGATTTCAAACCAAAATGGAATCGTCACAGAGATTAGCTGTTACATACTTGGAGGTTCTAACTCGCCTGGTTGATAGGTGATTGCTAATTAGAGATCATGGTCCTACTTTCCCATGGTTTCTATAGTATATGATCAAGTACAGTGCTCATGGAATGTTGCAATAATGGTTCAAAAATTGTGTGTGTGTGTGTGGTGGGGGGAAGCCAAACAAGCCCAAAGGATCCCTGTGGTGGGGATGGATGATGTCGTTTGTCACCAATCTCCATGTTGAAATGACTTGAGGGAAGGTGGAAGATCTACTCAAGAAGTCTTGCAAAGTGGGAGAGATTATCCCAAGAGACGGAACTTCATGGAAGAGGTGATGATTTGCTTTTGTGGGAGTGGGATCAGAGGCCAATGACTTTAAAGCCAAGGAAGAGGTTCATGGAGTAGAGAATGTGAGAAAATCCTCAGGGTTCAAAAAGTAAAATATGGCTAGGAAGCGTTTCCAGTCACAATAAGAGGAGATTGGGGGTAGATTGGGCTTGCATTCAATGCGGATTGTCTAGAGCAACTAGTCATGGGCAATGCTCTGCCACCTGGGGGGAAGAAGTTTAGCCAAGCTCTTAAATCTGGCCTACATTCTTTTTCATATGAGGGGGTTTGGCTAGTTGAGGACAATGGTCTCAAATTTGTAAGAGTGGGAGCTCAAATAATCCAAGCTAGGAGCAAGAGACTTCAATTCAGCATTATCAAAGTCCTCCCAGAGGACAATATACTAGAACCATTGATTTCCAATTGGATTTCCATCAACTAGGGTGTCCAAATGTTGAGGGTCAAATATTGCATATTAAACCCCATTGATTGCATGAATTTATGATTATGATAGTGCTTAACGGCCTGAATTAATCGTGTTTGTAATGCAGGGTGTGTTTACGAGCTTGAATGGGAAATGATGCTAAAAGCACGGATTTAACGTTCAGAATGCACTAAGGCAAGGGACGGACTCCAGGGGACCAAGATCGACAGAATTACATGCCAGGGATCCACGAAAATCGAGAAACTGAAACTCAAGAGGCCCGAAAATGGTCCAGAATGCAAGATCATAGGGTTCCTGCCATCCGATTGACTCGAAACTTCATACATGTGATGGAGACCATAAATTAACCGTACATATTAAATTTCAGCCATTGGATCACTCGGGAAGTGGCCTAACGAACAGATCAGCCCATTAATCTCCAATTTTAGGCCCACCTACAATCTGGATAATCTTCTAAATTATCCTCAACGGTTTAAATGATATGATAGAAAGGATAGACGGATCAGATCTCCCACTAGTATCACAGTGAGTCCCACCTCAAATGACATGTGCAAAGTGCACATGTACACTAGCCGTGCACCGGACCAGCAGGGCTGGTCATAGTCGGTTTGACCGACCCTTCTTTCTAAAAACAGAATCCGCACCCTCTTTCCGCCAGCGTCCGTGTAACGGACGGACTCTGTCTGTCTTGCGGAAGACAGTGGGCCCCACACATCAGTATGTTGAAAGATCCAGACCATCCATCATATTCATGATGAAATTTCGGCCAACCACTACTAGTATCGCATACAGATGGGACTTGAGGGTGACCCAAATGTCCAGTGAAGCAGGAGCTCTTACGGTGTGATGCACCGGTCAACCTCTGTTCTCAGAGGATGGTGGCCCATCATCACAAATCAGATCTTTGATCCACACTGTCCATATTGAAGCCAGCTCAGAACCGACCGGACACCGGATTTTGCGCCTTCATTATCGACAGGGAATCAAACCCAATCCGCGCCAGCTGAGCTTTCCTAAACAGAGACGGAAGCTCTCTGTTTTTCGTCCGCACACAGGCTGTCTACTGTTCTAATCAGCGGCCCATTTTCATCATCGAACGGCTAATCCCAACCGTCCAGAGTGTCCAGAGGAGGATGCCGACCAAAAACTCCTATTCCCTTGTAACCAGTTATACAGATAAGATCGTCAGGTTTGGATCCTTCGCCAGACGTTGATCCACGAGGTGGCCCATCAAAAGTTCAGATCTATTCCAAATTTCAAATATTGGCCTAAATGGACCATACTAAGACAATGATCGATGCAGATTCGCTGAAGGATTACTGTAAGTGGGTCCCACAGATACCACCAACTCCAATATCCAAAGCACATCCGGTTGCTGTTTTGAGGAATGCGTAAAGAGCTCCAGCGACGTCGGCTCTTCAGAGACGGTCCGCTCCACTGCCCTTTTACAAGGGCTATAAAGAGAGGAGGACGTGAGGGAGAGGGGGAGAGGAGCATTGAAGGAAGAGGCTTGGCTTGGTTTGGACGATTGAAGGAGAAGACAGGGAACTCTTTCATCTTCCTTATTTTCTTTTTCTTCTTCTTATTCTCTTGCTGTTGTTTTTTTGTTTCTTTCTTTCTCTCATGACTCCTAAGGTTTTTAGCCTAATCATGTTTGGCTAAAACCTCTTAGCTAGGGCTAAGAGGTGAAGCTTGTAACATGATGGGAGACTTTACCTTATGCCGATGATTTAATTTATATTGAACTACCTTGATTGCGGTTATATTAAGGGAATACTTTTAGTTTTTAATGGTTTGTTGTGACTGAAATTACAATAGATTTGCAATGGCTTTGAGTATTTCTTTCTCCTTTTTATGTTTATGACGTCAGGAAGCCCTGTTGTTCGCCATCGTCTCATGGGCATGGTCGGATGACGGTACCCTTCCTAACCTTCATGCATTGTTGATTGGTTGGTAATTAATGTAATTCTGTTGTTTGCTTTGTCTCCTAGGCATAGTTTGGTGATGGAATCCATTCTAATTCATATACCTTTCACTTCTTGACAACTATATCAAAGGAAGTTCAGTTTAAATTCCATAATTCTTGATGCAGGCATAAGATCTCCCTGATCTCTACAAGTGGATCCTCTGAATCCCTAGTTTCCCTTCCCTGAATTGTTTAAAGTTTTAGATAATTATTCCTTAAATTTTATTTGATTTAGATTACATCTTAGTCTAAGTTCTAGTTCTACTTAGTTTCAGATAACGTATAGGTATCAGTCCCTTGGGATTCGACCTCGGTCTCACCGAGTTTATTACTACATCACAACCCTATGCTTGGGGAGTGAACACCAAACCCTAAATGCATCGATGAAGAAGCTGAATGACTTAAGGGCATGAATTAAGTTGGGTAGTGAGTAAGAGGTTGAGCAATTGTTGAGAGGAGGATATTTCTTCACGGAAGGGCCTCTCTTAAGATTTTTAAGTGGTCAAAATCTGAAGAGCAAAGGGAGGGATGGTCAAATGGATCCATTTTTGGACAGTACCGCTAATCCACACCAAATCAATGAGATATTGATACCAAATTGCAAAGAAGTATATTAGAATTACACTCACAAAAACATTTAGGTAGAAAGGAAGAGAACTTTATTGATATCAAACTTCTTCTCTTACAATACTTTAAAAAAATGATAATAATAAATAAATAATAATATCACACTAAGAAAAATATTGAAATCACTACTTCCTACACTAAACCCCTTTTTTATAGACTCTACGTGAATCTCTAATGAGAATTCCCCAACAAAGAGATTGATTTCAAATCAATCATAGTTGACTTCAAATCAATCTAATATAACTAAAATGGTAAAAGCATAATAATAATCAAAAGCAAATATAAAAACTCTTAATTACATCTTTAAATTAGGCCCATATCTTTAATCACATCCCCTTCATATCTTCCAATCACATCTTTAAATCAACCCCTACATCTTCCAAAAATAGTACATTGAAATCCATGATTTAGGCCCCCAAATCTATAAATATTTATTCCAAAAATCAGCACATGTTGGGGCCCACACTGGGCTATGGGCCTACATCATTGTTAGGCCCCATGGTTAGCTATGGGCCTACATCACCGATGGGTCCTATAGTGGGCCTAGGTGGGTCGTAGGCCTACATCAATTCTCCCTTGGTTTGAAAGAACTTGTTCTCAAGTTGGAAACCAATGTCTACCCTGGACTACCTGTACAACAAATCTTCTTCTTCTTTAGTGGAAGCTAGTGGTGTAACCATATGCATCAAGTCAGCACAACCTTTATTGGACTCTGTTGTAGATGATCTCTTTCACTTGTGCTTTTGGGGGTACCAAATTGTTCATTGTAACCCTAAAGTTTGTTGTGGAGCCTGAAATATTTGCACTGTTTTTCGTGCCAAGGTCATCTTTTGCAAAGGTGCTTCAATTTGGGTGTGTAGACCCATTTGCATGTCTATCAATGTGACTGCCACTATTAGCGGATCCATCAATTGATCCATTGGTGATTTCAAGTGTGGGAATATATCGATAACTTCATATGTTAACCTTTCCTTTGACTCCATGGATCTCTTCGTCGTTTCCCGAATTTCACTTTTAATTCCGGGTTCTTTGTAACGTTGAAACAATCAAAGGATTCAATCACTAGTGCTTTCATACGCCAGGGCCAACCATTGTTGGTTAAGACCTCGGTGGGGAGTGAGAACCTTCCCCTACGTGTCCATTTCCTCCAGCTTCAGTCTCTGAACCCTCAACGTCAAAGCTCCCCCACTTGATTAGTGTGATTGCCCACTGCATGGGTGGAGTTGATTTGCCCGCTCTATGAGTGCGTGGATCAATTAGATTACTTGCACGGACTCTTCTTGTGTCACTTCCTTCAAAGCCATTATGAGATTATGTAGAGTTGGCATTTCCTAATGCAGGTGCATTTTCACATCGAGCTTGAGTGGGGGTGGCATGTGGGATATGAGGGCACACTCAAGGTTGGCGGCCGGCAAAACCCATGTGATTTGGGGCTAGTGTGAGGCGGAACCCATGTTATTTGGGGCCCACAAGGGGGCAGAACCCATAGATTTGGGGCCACGAGGAGGGTTCGTCTGAGGATGTAACCCATGGATGTGGGGCTTGGGCTTTGAGATAAAGGGATTAATTTATCATGCTTTATCAATTTGAGCTTTTAGAACAAGTGGTTAATTGTCCTGCATCAAATTGGTATTAGAGCGAGAGGTCTCGTGTTCGAAACTCCTCACTGAGGGGTGATTAATGCAAGGGTTTCACACAGGGCTCAAGTGGGGTGGCCTGTGAGATGCGGCGGCGCACTCGGGGTGGCCGGCCCGCGGAACCCATGTGAGGCGGGTGGCTCGTGTGAGGTGGAGCCTATATAATTTGGGGCCCACGAGGGGGCATAACCCATGGATTTAGGGCCCACGAGGAGGGTTCGGCCGAGGACCTAATCCATGGATGTGGGGCCTAAAGCATTACACTCACAAGAATATCTGAGTATAGAGGGAGAGAACTTTATAGATATCAAACTTATTGATAGGGATCCAAAACAGCCCTTCAAGACTTATCAGAGGAGACTGCGCGCTAGACCAGCAATTCTCATATAGCATGATGATGGTGACGGGCCCACTTGCGGTCTCGATTAGTTATTAGTAGTTTTTATTTATATTGGCAACCTAGGTTTTTTTATTCTTTTATGCAGTACAGGTGTAGTTTGGTATTTATTGCAGCAAAAGGAGTATTGTCGTCTTTTTATGTTTGGGATGGAAGCCCTAGGGAGGAATATAAATAATATTTTTGTGGCAGAATTTTCTTTAATAAAGATTGCTGATAAGTTATGGCTGCTCATCTGAATGTGTGATACATTCTCTTCCTAAGAGTGATTCCTAGAAACCCTAGAGTGATTCTAGGTTATTTACATGCATTCCTGATGAACAGCTAGTTATGACTGCCCATCTGAATGTGTGATACATTCTCTTCCCAGGAGTGATTCCTAGAAACCCCAGAGTGATTCTAGGTTATTTACATGCATTCCTGATGAACTTTTATTTGTTCTCATGTAATTTCCTGTTGATCCCAGTTCAGATCCATCAACGAAAGTTCCCCTCATCATTTCTGTAGCGATTCCTACGTCAATTTTGGTATCAAAGACCAGATTTCTTATGATCTGAAGTTTCCCCTGCAGATTCAAGGTTAGTTTGTAAAGAAATTTCCTCCTTTTGATTAAGGTTTACAATTCCAACCCCTCTGCCTTCTGTGCATTCTTTCTTTCTTGTTTTAGTTTTTCCCAATTTCCAAGTCCCAAAATACAACCGAAACTCTGCTGAAATTTTCGTAGAAGTCAGCTCTAAACCAAATCAGCCCTTTAGCGTCAAAATTTCAGCCCTAGAACATTACCGAGATAAGTCCAAAAGTCCATTCCCAACTTCGTTGACATTCATCCCATAAGCAGTCTTACATTCAAGCTCAAACCCTAGCTGTTATGTCTACTCGAACTGGTCAAACTTTTAGGGGTAGCTTTCCGATAACCAGCGGGATGAGTTATTTTTTCGAATCCTTGAGAGGCTGGGAGCCTTAGAGATGAAGGATCAAGTGCAGATCAACGACAATGGCACTGGCCAAAACAATGAAGAAAGGATGGATGAGAATACAGATGGGCAGATTAACAATGAAGCCGGTGATGGCTGGGCCAACCCTAGAGTAGCCAATTGGGAAACTCGTCAAAGGGTGAAGACATAGCAAAACTCCATAGCTAACATGATGTGTGCAGTCCTAGAGCCAGATCCACATGACATTTGTAATGTCCTCAGGGATATAACGAAGAAAGTGCTGGTGGAAGTACCAGATTTTGGGGGTGACATTGATCCACAAGCTTTTATGGATTGGTTGACAACAATAGAAGAGTACTTCGACTGGTATGATCGGATAGTTGGATTTGCACGAATGAAGTTAACTCGCCATGCTAAAGTGTGGTGGCGAAGTTTGGAGAACAGGCAACAAAATTTAGGCTAGCCGTCGACTACCAATTGGGAAGAGATGAAGACTCTCCTAAAACAGAAGTATGTGCCAATTGACTACCAAGATGAGTTACATGAGCAGAGATGGTTTCACTTCGTCAAGGAAACCTCGCCGTTCTAGAGCATATGAGGAGATTTGATGAATTGAGTATTCGGTGTGAAGCTACGGAAAGTGACCGAAAAAATCTTGCTCGATTCAAGAATGGACTGTGGGCTGATATTAAGAAAGAGATGGCAGTGATGCATGTTTATAATTTAGAGGATGCTTTCCAAATGGCCATGAAGATATAGAAGAATTTGCATCAACCCATAAGCAGACAGCTTGATTATCAAGCCGGGGAGACAACAAACCAGAGGATGGCTGCTCTTTTACACTGCTCTTTTATTAACCAGATCTGGCCAAAAATTTTAACTCCTTTCGATATTATCTGGTCCTTCCCAGATTCAGTAGGACGGCTCCTCAAGGCCTAGCATGGTGCTAGATTAGGCAAACATAGGAATGTGTTATGGAGAATGTCTCTTCTGGTTGTCTGGTGGTCTGTGTGGGAAGAAAGGAATGGGAGGTGCTTCAGCGGAGTCCATAGTTCATAGAGTGAAGCAGTTAATGGTTAAGTGGGCTTCTAATGTAGAAAAACTAAAGGGCTGTAATCTGCACTTTTTAGGAGTGTAGTTGGTCTGCTTCCTTAGCGGCTCAGCTCTCTCTATGTACTCTTTTTTGGCTTTTAATAAAGTATTCGTCATCTTTCAAAAAAAAAAAAACAGAGGATGGCAGATGGTGGTAAGACTTATATGCCAACATTTAATAATGCTAACGCCACAAGGCTTAGTGGGCCTAGACCTTCCCAAACTGTCGATCATAAAGGAAAAGCAGTTGCAACTAAGAATATGATGAAGGGCAACAATGACCGACCCCGACTATTATCGATGTGGGGGAAAGGGTCACTACGCATTCCAGTGTCCAAGTAGAAGTTTGCATACTGGGATCAAAAAGAATGTTGACCCCCCCAGTTGAAGATGAAGACGACCCAATACAAGAGGTGGAAGAATTTACTGATGAATCTGAAGAGGAAGAGTTGAACCACTCTCATGCATGCGTAGTTAGACGCATACTAGCAACACCTACAGAAGTAAAGGAAGATTGGCTTCGAACAGAGATATTTCACACCCTGGTTAAGGGTGGTGAGAAGTTCTGCAAGCTGATAGTGGATGGGGGAAGCAGTATGAACATGGTATCACAATCCACTGTTGATCGCCTTCAATTGACGACGCAACCACATCCTCGTCCTTACAAGATTGCATGGGTAGATAAGACTACCATTCCAGTAACTCAGAGTGCTCTAGTCTCTATTACTTTGTATCCAGATGTATCCAAACTCATGAGTCTCTAAGTGGGTTAAGGGCATTCAATCAATGTTGGATGGGTGATTAGCTCATATAGAATAAAGATGATAATAAAAAGATAAAATATTTCTTTTTGGTAACCCTGACAAGAATGTAATAGGGTGTCTCCCAATTGTTTCACAAAATCAGAGACAGCAAGGCTTCGATGTGAGATAGAGGTATGTGATAAATAGTTATTTGGATGGTACATTTTTAGGGCGTTGGCTTATAAAAGGCCTAAAAATAAAAGGCAACAAACAATAGGTCTTACTATTCCTATATGTTCCATTAGTAAGATTCCCTTGAAACTTCCAAGGCGGTAATTGTGATCTTGTTTGTGACTAATGCTTCCCAATTCTGCCAAAAATCATATAGAAACTTGTTACGAGTGTATTCATTGGATTGGTTCATCAATAGCACTTGGTCAAAATCCCATTTAGCCTCTGCACCATTGATTCCACTATTAGTGACTCTTGCTTGGGCTGCTTTAATGGTAGTCTTTACATTTTCCCTTTCACTCGCAATATGGGGAAGAAGTGCTCTCTAGGGGTAATACTAATTGATAATTGTGTTGAGCAATTGAATTGTAGCAATTGTTTAATAGAGGATTCTGTGATATGTGTGTGTACACACAGACACATATACATTGATTCCACTATTAGTGACTCTTGCTTGGGCTGCTTTAATGGTAGTCTTTACATTTTTCCCTTTCACTCGCAATATGGGGAAGAAGTGCTCTCTAGGGGTAATACTAATTGATAACTGGGTTGAGCAATTGAATTGTGGCAATTGTTTAATAGAGGATTCTGTGATCTGTGTGTGTACACACACAAACACATACATATATATTCCATTTCAAAAATTCTACTAGAATCCACTAATATATGAATAAGAACCTTTCAATCAAACAAAGATTTCAAATACTTGATTCCCATGTTCCTATTTCCAAACTGAATACACATTATAGGAAATGGAAATGATTTCCAACCTAGTTCTTCCTAAATATTTTATTTTGATGTAGCAAAGAAGCAGAAGTAGAGTGCTATTTATATGTACACATATGTAGATACATATTATAGATTGATCCATATCAAGCACATATCTTTATACAACTTTATACAATACAATAATAGTTAGTTGGTAAAAGGTTCTATGGTTCTTTCTACTATACTATCTCATATATTGCTGAATCCAATCCACTCATTTCATTTAAGACTTGGGATTTGAATCCCTTTCATTTCTTCAATCATTGATAAGAACTAATAAGTCAAGTTTCATTCAAATTAATCATTTTGACTGACTGTTTTTACGTAGATGATAAGTAAAAAAGCAGTAGGAACTAGAATGAACAGCGCAGTAGCAATAAATGCGAGAATATTGACTTCCATAATCTCATCGTTTTTTTTTTTTTGCTTTGCAATAACTCGGGATCTAATCCCATAGAGATAATAAGTCTTTCTCCTGAAAATTCCATGGGATGGATTGCATCCTGATGATACTGAATCGGATCAATATCATGAATAACAATATCTGATCTATCAAATCGGATTCATCGTCGAGAATTGAATAGTATAACATAGGAAGATCCTTTATCCACACCGAATCCAAAATTTGATTCCTAATTCAATCAAGAATTCCATTCAAGTTCTCTTCACCTTTTTCTTTTCTATAACCTATCGTCTTCCTTATAAAATCATCTGATGAAGTATTATCTACCCAGTGCTCCATTAGTCACAGAAACAAACAGTAGGAGTGAAATGGAAAAAGGAATGAGTTAGGAAAAGGTAATGAGTTAAGTTCTAAGAAAAGTTTTTATGATGAGCTAATCTTCTTGGGAGATAGAAGAGTGATAAAGATTAGTCCCAATAATAATAAAAAAGAGTTCTAATATTCCGATAAATTTACTATTTTACTTATAAATTTTGTTCTTTCTTCGATGGGGCCCTTAAAATATGAAAGTCAAAAAATGATGCATTCCTTCCATCCCTAGAACAAGAGAGGCAATCTCTGAGACACAGACATCAAAAATAAAGTATGAAATTCAAATGAGAGAGATAAATTGTCTTCAATTCGTAATTGAGGTTACCTTTATGTAACAAATAATGAATATAAAAACTTAATCAGATTTGGAAGCTCCCACAGCGACCCTAGTCCAGTGGAATTTGGGGGACCGGTACGCAATGAGTTTGGACCAATTCGGCTGAGATCTCGGGTCCAATAGGGTGGCAAGACTCAAATTTATGCAGAAGGAATGGCTTCTTATGGCTATGTAACTGGCTGTTCAAAACAATTATTTTCTAGCTATTATCGAAGGGAACTATAAGAACACTATCTCTGGGGCTTTTGGGGCGTAGCTATCTGTGGAGGCTTGTGGATATGGAGGAAGTTGTAGACATGAGCAAGGGCAGATAGCTGTATATCTCACATGTTCATCGCAAAGCCAGTGGGGATGCTGACTTTCTTGCCAAAGGCAGGGCTTTTAATATTCCTTTCTCAGTTCAAATGTCTTAGTTTTTGCATAGTTTCGCAAGGGCTGTGTGCAGGCATTTTACTTTTGGGTTTCTGGCCTGCTAAGTTGAATTTCTCTTTTGCTTTTGTTGTTGCTGTTTTCTACTGGTAGCATCTTGCTAACCTCTGTGTGGTCCCATTTTGATAGTTTTAAAATTTTCCTCATTATCAATCAAAAATATATACAAACTTACGAAACCTCCCAATGTTATCAAGAACTCGCAAGGTCCCTTTGTATAGTAGATGCTATTGAGCAATAGCAACCCAAAAAGTATGCAATGTAATGGCCATTTTGATATAAGCTAACCTTTGAACTAAATATGCAATAAATCCGCAGATCGCTATATGAAAGACATAACTAGCTTCCATGATGAAGGTTCGAATACTAACCATGTAAATGATCCTCCAGAGATCCCAATGGCATAAACTCGTAAACAAGGAGGCGCTGGTCCCCATCAGCACAATAACCAATCAAATTGACAAGGTTGGCATGGTGTAATAGGCTGAGCATAAGAACTTCCACTAAGAATTCTCTATTTCCTTGAAGACCATTCCTGTCAAGTTGCTTCACAGCAACAACCTGCCATGATAAATACTTCTCATCACTCAAAAAACTACAAGGTACCAACAACCCACATCTCAAAGCCATCATATTTCATAACAAGATGGTTGAAATTCAATAAATAGCATTGTTCAATTGATTCAGTATATTCTAAATACAGCTTCTTGGTACTGAAAGGTGTAAAACAGTAAAAGCATGTGTAAATTTACACATACATTGATACATATAAAAATATCAGATTGATCCCATTCCCAACCAACATGTCCAAGATCAATATCAAGTACCCGTAAAACCTTTTTTTTTAAAAAAGTTTTAGGAAAAAAAAAAAACTGCATGAACCTTAGAGGGGAAGCTGCGAATCGAACAGAACCGACCTGTCCAGTACTCTCCAACCGACCCTTATACACACGCCCAAACCCTCCTTCACCCAGAAGGCTCTCCTGCCTGAAGTTCTTTGTAGCAGCAGCAAGCTCACGAAATGTAAATGTCTGTGCAGCAATATGTGCGGTTCCCCCATCTTTGGGAACTGACACTTCCTTCTTGGAATCAGAACCGTTCCGAGACTTTGATTTGTCTGCATCACCAATCAAATCAGAAAAGTCGAACACTCACACATACATGCATCAATATATACATTTGTATGATGATGATGAAGAACAAACCAACATATGTACATACATACTCAACAATTCAGCATTCAAGCATGCCAGGGGAAAATGTGATTCTAACAAAGAACGGAGACTTTCAATCCGACTACGGAAATGTGACAACAAACAAAGCAAATGCATTTGAACAGACTGCATTGTGATTCCCTTTTCATCCATGCTACAGCTGAAAAACATATTATTATGAGATCCTTACGACTTTCACTTTTTTTTTTTTAAATGCTACCAGAAATTCATTCGCAGCAGCCAATCTGGCTTGTCTTCACAAGCAAATTCATCCACATTCCAACTAAAATGCCACCAAAATCTGTAATTCTCAAATTTATTATTAAATCTACCATTTAGCCCTCAAAATGTACAATTCTATTCCTAAATCCATCAAAAAGAGCAAAAGCCACAAACCACGAAAAAAAAAAATCCAAATCAACCCAGCCATCAAAATCCTCCTAGGCACTCGCACTCAAAACACATAATCCATTCATAAAAGAACAAAAATCTAAAAAACCAAAAAATCATTGAAAAAAGAAAAAAATTTAAATGCGAAAACCCCCATGAAATGAAACAACCCCAATTCAGCAATCCTAAGATCAGATCAAAACAAATGCAACCCATCCAAATCACTCAAAGCTACACACACCAAAACAGCCAAAAAAAAAAAAAAAAGGGAAAAAAACAATTGCCAACCAATTGAGAATCTCCAAACAAAACCCAACATACAAAAATCAAAATCAAAATCACCTGAGCTGATTCTTGTCCCAGTAGCAGACCCTTCCTTCTTCCCTCCACCACCTCCTCCTTCCTCTCCCCTCCCTCCTTTCACACCAATCTTCTCTTCTCTCCCCTTCCCAGACGATCCAAAGCATGGAAAACAGCCTCCCATATCAAATCAAACAAGACCCAGAAACCATAAAAAAAAATCCAAAAAATCAGGAATTTAAAAAAAAAAAAAAAAAGGTTTTCGACCTTTAACACCCCCTCATATTCTTTTCAAGAAACATTACAGTGTTATGAGGCTTCTGCAGTCTTTGGATTTGGGTTCGATCGGGTTACAACTGTTCGATGTTTCACGCTCGCAAGTAATTCTTTTACAGAGAGGGGGGAATTTCTTGTCAGATCAGAAGAAGAAAAAAAAAAGGAGAAGAGATGAAAGGAAAAAATAAATAAATAAATAAGGAGAAAAAGGAAAGGAGAGAGAGAAGAGGAATAAAGACACTGTAGGGAGGGGAGTAAGAAAAATCGAGTGGAACCATGAGGTGATTCGCGCGAATAGATATATGAATAGGGAGTCACAGGACACGTGTGTTTTTGGCATTTTTTATGAGATCTAGTCCATTAATTTGGTTTTAATTAGTATTTATGTTCTTTAATATAATTATTTTAGATTTAATATTTTCTCATTGTGATCTTTTTTAAAACATAAATGGACGGTGCATTGATCGTAACGAAAGGATTTAAATTTTTGGATTTTTAGACTTTATAAATTAATACTGGTTTTTTTTTCGCATATTGGATGGTCAGGATACCTTACACGTGATTCAAGTGGTACGTACGACGCGATTCATCTTTTCAATCTATGTCTTGCGATTCTCTTCAGAGTTTCTAAAAAAGGAATGTGAACGGGGATCGCGCGAGTGATTCTAGAACCGAGGAGAACGCGCAGGTGCTGAGCTGGCACGGGTATTATACGTCCGTTGAATACGCCGGGTAAGTCCTGCTTTTGGAGTTGAGCCGTTTACTGAGCCGGAAAACAGTCCAATTTTAGCATTGGATGGAATGCAGGTGTTTGTGGTGAATGTGGACCATCAATGTTTTGCTAGCCGTTCAATTATTAAATGAAACTATATCCCACGAAATGAATGTTTTGAATTTTTTTTTTAATTTGGGATTTTAGATAGTGTTTCCTACCTAATTAATGGATAATTAATGGATGATATTTAAGAAATTAGTGGTGTATCTGCATCTTAGCGTCGAGGACCATTAAATATCTCACTCGCGCGAGTCCCATTGGCAGGACTCGTTAAGAAAAAGCGTGCTGGAGGGGCCAGTTTACCACAGTATGTGTTCGTCACTGCATTTTAAACGGTGGTGATTCATCTACAGGTACTACACGACTACACTCGACACACGTACTTGCAATCCACATCATCCCAGCAGTAAGGCTACTGTAGATGGAGGATATCCAGAAAATCGAAGTGATTTTCCGTTTTCGGCGAAATGATTCCTTGTTGAATTTGGACATCTGTACTATTTTGAGCTGTCCATATGCCAGCCACTGATTGGACGGTCAGTATTATTTCATCAGTGTCATTTTTGGGCTTCGCTCCTTCCATCACGGGTGTACCACGATTTTGACGGTCTGAATTGACATACGTGGACGTGACGTGTACAATATGTGATTCTCGACCGTTACACAATCAATGGTTCAAGATCACACCAGACCATCCGAAACGTGTGGCCCATCATTTAGGGGGCGTAGATTGCCTGAGGGTAGATCAGTGGTCGGTACAGATTCAATGAGTGAAATCAGGTATACTCCATCTGTTAAGGGACACGATTTGGACGGTCTAGATCTCCCTTTACGCAAGCCACGTAGTCAGAGGATGAATCACCACCATTTTCTATAATGTGATGAACTATCCCCATAATTTACCCTCGGATGAAGAATTCTGGGTAAATCTAAAAGGTATCATACAATGCTCGACCGGAGAATATCCGTTCTCAAATGATGCTCGGGTTTTCAATTTTTGCAAATGCTCCATTAGTTCCGTCATCCAAATCGTTCATAAGATGGGCCCCACCTTGGATGCCTCGCATACCAAAACGTAATATATCAGAAGATCAAAAGGATGGAGAATTTGATTCTTTTTAGGTTGAATGTGGACCGTTGCTTTTTCATCACATCTACTGATACGTTAGGACTGCGCTGACACTAGGAGTTTTTGTGCATGCATGGAATCCACCAGGAGGCCCATCATCTCAACGGTTTAGATCACTAAAACCCTGGCTCCACTCGTAGAAACTTAAAGTCCAAGCATCGATGTATTGCTGGTGCATCACTGTATAAGAGGGTGATCATTTAATACTCTGGCAGTCGACGGTTCATACACATGCATTCAATAACTTGGAACCATCCAGGGTATACTGTTATGGTGATAACCTCATAATTCTGTTCAATGGATTATCTTAACATCCGATCATGGACCCCTTTTCCCCTTAAAAATTGAGATCATTTATTGTTTTTATTCTAGCCGTCCATCAGATATGGCCACCCATCGACCGGCTGGGACATCAGTTCCGGGCCATGCATGTTTTGACCCTTCTAAAGTGGGACCCACTATTTCTTATATCGATACTGTTCAAGAACGCGTGGCATGCAGGTGCAGCAACCCTGTCCACAGTACTGGGCCCCACAATAGGTGGAGCATATTACCTCTCATGGATAAAAACTTAGATACTCTGGAGAGCGTGATAGATGATACTCAGTAACTTAGAGGTTGCTTAGAAATTGCATGCTTGGCCTCCAAGTAACTCAAATTCTGGGTCCCAGTCTTGATGCATCGGGAACCAAAAAATAATGCTTTTTTGGTTATCTGACTATTGAACTGGCGCACACTGTTGGACGGCTGAAGATAAAAAACCATCCAACGGTTGCATTTGAAAAACAAGTGTGCATAAATCAAAGATTAGGAGTATTCAACCAATCTGATTGGTAATGTGACTTAATCACAGCAGGATCCCCAATTTATTCGGTTTAATTCTGGTCAATGCATGCCACTTGTGCAATTTTTGAGTGCCTGCATATGAAGCGTCGTACACTACCAGAGTATCATATAACTCCCGTAGCTCAAAAACCACGCTTATCCAGCCATTCTACCCAATCCAATTGGTGGTTGTTAAATGGATATTTTAATAAGAAAATGATCAGCGGACCAGATTCTCCATACGTAGCAGGTGGCATGATTTGACGGTCAGGATGTCGGTATTGTTATGACTCGCCATTATTTGAAAATGGTGGTTAACTATCACTGTACTCTAACTGATGATGAGATAAACGTTGGGTTAAAAGCAAGTCCTTAATTCACGAGCCTACACGTGGCATGTACTGACGTCATCTGGAGTCTGGACCGTGAATGGTGCGTACTGCACGGAATAAGATTAAACAAATCATCTGACGATCCTAACCGTCTGATCAGCGGCCAGTTGATGGGCTACAAAATCTGAAAGGTTACGCTGTCCGGTAAGTTTGATTTTTAACCTCTGTACCTACCCGTTGAACGTTTGATAGATAAAATGATTTCCACCATTGTGGGTCCCACTGGACAAATCATCCAATATTGGAGCGTGAGCCACGTGTCCAGCAGAGGTTTAGGTAATTAAGTGTGACAGAGCAGTCTTTATCTCTACGCAAGACACGTGGCAGGTTTTTGTGCGTATACCCAAATGGGGCCACCCTGATATTTGTGAGAAATTTACGGTCCGTTTTGAGCTCATTTTTTAAACTTATACAAAAATTAAGAAGCATGCAAGACTTTAAGGGCCTGTTTGGCCAGGCAGAACCCCGGTATTATGAGGGATGGGATCGGCATTATCCCGGGGATAGGTATGACGAGCCAAGCAAATCCAGTGAACTTGTCCCAATCCTATGAATCTTAATACAATCCACTGACATCATTATCATTACCTTAAAATTAGTCCTATCCCTTGGTTGAATGGATTGGAAGGCAAAATCCGAGGATATGCACGGCATGCCAAACAGACCAGTGAACTTGTCCCGGAATATAAGCAATCTCATGGATCTTAAGACAGTCCACTAACACCACCATCATTACCTTAAAATTGATCCCATCCCTCTTAATACCGTGGGATCTGCCCGGCCAAACAGGCCCTAAGTGAACCTAAAAAGTTAGGTAGAAAAATTCTAACAGTTAAAATCTCCCTGAGTTGACAGTAATGTTTGCAGGCCATCTATAATGTTCACTCCTTTCCTGGTGTACTAAATGCACAAATATTAGATTGATTTAAAACTTCTATTGCCCCATGAATATTTCAATATACTTACTTCGAGTTTTAAATCATCTCATTTTTTACCCCATAACTTAAAATAAGCTTACAAAAATGAATAGAGTAAATTTCTTACAAACATTAGTGGGACTTAGATTTCCAGCGCAGTAGAATCCAGCGAAAGGCTTTCCCAATACATCTGCCCTCTTCAATGCTATATGCCCTATCAGACACGGATTTCCTGACCATACTATGAGTGGTGATTGACTATCCTACAATTAAAAACTTCTTCCGTGCCCATTAATATTTAAGTAACATTTATTTACCATCCAATTTCTGTATAGCATTTATTTACCATCCAATGTGTTCTTAAGGTCATAAAAACTTGATTTAGGAACAAAATAAATATCAACTTAATTCAAAAGTTTAATATATTCCATGTGATAATTAGATCTGCTTTATTTTTAGTTTAATGTCTTAAAATAATATAAAAAAGTTTATTTTTAAAATAATAACCTAAAATAATATAAAAAGGTTAATTAAACGTGAATACATAATAAATACATCAAGGTAGGCTCCATGGTACCCTACAGTAATTGCACACCATCTTAGGTAAGGTCAGGATCTCACCTTTTTTGGTTTTTTGGTCAGCTTGTTAGTACACCCCACTGTCATTTCACACATCACAGACTAGGCCAGGGTCTCACCTAATCTGCTCTAATGTGTTGCTTTTTGGGGGAGTGGATTAGGTGAGGCTTCTTGGGTTAGGCTTTTATCTTGGGCACACCCTGATGCATGCGTTCTATAATCATGCCGTCCGTTAGTTTTTTTAGATTATTTTTAGGGTATGTTAAAAAATGGAGCAGATCCAAATCTCAAGTAGACCGTGCCATATCCAAATCTCAAGTTGATCATACATACAGTGGGCATTGAAAGCCCACTATTAAAAGCTTCCTTAGGGGTCGTTTGGCACCTTGGATTGGAGGGGGTTGGAGGGGATTAGAGGGGGTTTCAAATCCCCTTTGTTGTTTGGCAGCATAAAGCAACTGAGGATTGCCAATCTAGGGGGTTCCCAATCCCCTCTTTGAGGGGGTTTGTAATCCAAGGTGAGAGCTTGGATTACACCTAAAATCATTTCAATAGTTGCAGGTATAAATGTATGTCACTGTACACTATCATTCTACTGGGCACATGGCTCACTAACGATGATCAGCACCATCCAAACATTGTTTATGTAGATCAGCACCGTCCAAATATTGTCTAGCACCATCCAAACATTGTCCATATTAATCACCGGTTAAAAATCGTTGGTTAGTCACTTGGACATGATCTTGTGCTTGCGGTCCATTTGAGACTTGGAATTTCATCATTTTTAGGCAAAGCATATATTTTAGCGGGCTTATCACAACCATAGTGTCAAAAATTATATATCTCACTAATTGGGGATATTAAAGTTGATTAAGTAATTAAATTCAAACCCCCGTAAATATACCATGTATAGGTATTTTTGAATTAAAGTTGATTCACACTCCAGGGTGCCAAACACACCGAGAGGATTGCCAATCCAGGGGGTTTCCAATCCTGGGGGTTGCGAATCCAGGGGGTTCCAAATCCACGCTCCCAAACAGGCCCTTAGGGTATGCTATAATGTTTGCTATAATGTTCATTTGCCATTCAACTTGTTGGTATGCTCAACCGGCCGTGGAGAAAGCAAAAAAACATTAATAAAACTTTATCTAAAACTGTTATGCCCCCAATAAATTTTTAAGGAAGGCCATTCAATTCCTATTGTGTAGTTCACCTGAAATTTGGATATGCTTCATTTTTGTGACCATGCTTTACAACAAGCTGAAAAAATTGATGGACGATGTGGATTTACAACACATACATCAAGGTGGGCCCCATGGTCAGGGCCTTGCCCACTAAGTTGTTGCCTGAGCCACACTACCAAAAATAGTAGTTATTATGAACTTGGGCCCTAAAGTTTTGCATCAAGCTGAAATGCTTGTTTAGCCTTTGTCATGGCAGGAATCACCTTATCAATGGGTCTAATGGAAGATAAACATTATTTGTTGACTTTATAACATTTCAACAATGGATGTTCAATTCCCGCAATTTGCTTATGGTGTATGTTTACACCCATTTTTGGGGATGTAGATTAGCTACTACGGACGGCTTCAATAGCTATTGGCTACTAAAGTGATGTCACCAAGTTATGTGGGGCCCACCATGATGTATGTATTGTATCCATGTCGTCTATCCATTTGGAGATATCACTTTATGACATGAGCTAAATAATGAGGCAAATCCAAAGCTCAGGCGTACCCTACCACAAATAGTGGGGATTGAACACCTACCATTAAAAACTTCATGGGGGCTACAATTGTGTTTTGATGAAGCTGATATTTGTGTTTTCCCTTTGTCTGTGTCTGTGTGAACTTATGAACAGGTTGGATCTCAAATAAATATGATGGTGGGCCTTACAAAGGTTCTAACAATGGGATTCACTGTCTCGGGTGGTTTCTGTAATGGGTCCACTTGAACTTTGGATTTGCTTCATTTTTGGCATCATGCTCTAAAATGATCTTTCCAAACAGATCGACGGTGTGGATACACCATATGAATCATGGTGGGGCCCACAAAACTTGGTGACATCACTTTAGTATTGAATCTTGCCACTGAAGTCGTCAGTAAGTAAGCCGCTTCCCATTCTTAATACCCTATGTGAACCAATTAAAGGTCGTCACGTGTTGACATGTACCACCTCGAAAATCAGCACCCGAGTACAAAGATCCCGATTCCGAGTTCCCGAGTGTTAACCAAATGAGAATTCACATGTGACCTCATTCAGATTCACATTCATTCTGCACACGGATAATCAGAGTAACGCAATTCATTTAGTGGATCCAAAGCGATGTAGAGATAATAAAAGATTCAGAAATATAGGGCTAAGAGTCAAAAATACAATTCCAGTAGTGATGATCACCCAAATGGGATTATACAAGCCACAATATACATACCCAAGTTGATTAAAGTATAAAGCTTTCAGTTTACGCCTAATTCTCCAAAACATAATGGCGTTGACACAACCCGATATAAGCCTACCAGTCTGAGGTCTCACTAGTACATGTATCAATGATACTCCTGGTTGGTATTTTAAAATACCGTCCTAGGTAAGAATGAGTAGCTAACTCAATTGTTCGATTAGTTCTAAGTTATAGATGTTATTGACACAATCAGCGCACGTAATGATAAAACGAGAAATCAAATATTTTCTAAATATTCTTGTTAAATGTGCATATGAAGATATGACATGATGCATGCTCTCATCATTTGATACTCTCTCAACACGCAACTCTGACCACCTGATTCGTAAATGACAACACTTCCTCAACGTGCGACTTTAATGTCTGTTTCGCCACATTCTAAACTAATGCGATACAATAAATGATTATGTTAGTCGAGTAATTATTAAGTTCAATTCATCCAGTATATTGGCGAAGCTAGGATACAGACGTTATATCACGAGTCCTTATCCGGATCACGTGGTTCGTTGTCGCACGTAGAGACTCCTTACCAGTATCTTTTTATCCAAATTTAGGTATCACCCGTTTATCTCACAAATTAACAATTCTAATGGTATGATATGATACTTAAATGTATGAGGATCAACCCAGTATGGGTCGTCACCCAAACCGACTATGATCACTCAGTTCTAAGGTTGTACAGCCTACAACACGCTGCCTCGACCGACTGGAGCACTATTTTCAAAGGGGGTTCGGATCAGACGGCTCATCCCAACCCACGCTCGGACCACAACCCAGATGAGCAGTGGCTGGGGCGTTACAGAGGTTTGAGCTTATCACATAAAACCAAATTACTACAAGAAAATGACTCGTCACCTAATTCCATTCACGTCCATGTCATTCGAACGGTACTCTAGCACGCATCCATCAACCGAGTAATTTGACGGGAGTCGTTCGAACAATGGTCTATCACCTCCATCAGTGATCACTGGTCACTATGGGGAGGCTCGTCACCCCAACATAGGCCGACAGCTCGGACACGGTGTCCCATACCACCATACCCGGCTCATGAGTCTTAGTTGCTCACTGGTCACTACGGGAAAGCTCGTCACCCCAGCGTAGGCCGACATCTCAGACACGATGTCCCATACCACCATGCTCGGCTCATGAGTCTTAGTGGGATCGTATCGCACTAATAGCTATGAATGGACACATTCATTAGGAATGTAGTATCCTAAATTCTATTTAGTCGTGTCATACATTGTGAACATACATGATTAGTTGGCTAGTAGACTAATTTTATTGACCTGGGAGAACCATGACACAACCGACATTGGGTGCAAGCAGCTCGTGTAGTCCAACTAATGTCGGTCATATTCAACCCAGGTCGATCGAACAAGCCTAGGGTGGCCACCTTAACTTGGGTCACCCCTTGATTTGGGTGATTTACCGACTGACCCAATATCTTAGCAATCTTAAGTGTTTCTATGGACTAAACTTTATATCAACAATTATAGCGTAAATTTTACTACCCAACCACTTAGGCATTTCATCGAACACATGAGCATCTATAGGGTATTACATTGACTAAAACATTAAATCAAACATGTGGGCATGTATAAAGTAATACAATCACTTAGGCAATAAATCAAGCATGTTAACAGTGACAAATAAACACATTCTACCATTTAGACATTTCATCGAACATGTGAGTATCCATATCTAACCAACAACAAATAATATAATCAAACATGAAATATGAACATACTAGTTATTACAACTCATTCAACACAAGACATCATTAACTGAGACCCTTATGGGTCGATAAATGGAAACCTAAAAATAATGGTCCGCACCTTTAAGAAGAAATCTCCAATTTTGAGCTCTTAAGATTAGAGATTTGGGGAAATATCATCAATTTTTAAATCAAAATCAAGAAAACACAATTATTGACTAGAAATCTATACTAGGTTGTTTAATCGAAGGGTAAGATATAATTTTTACCTCCAATTCTTAGCATCGGTGGATTTGGTAGAGGTTCAGTAGTAGCCAAAGGTTTAGTTGAAGAAATACTAACCCTACAAGCACCAAGATTTCCATCACTCAAACACACAAACTCTTCATTCTCTTTCTCTTTCTTTTCTCTACATCTCTCTCTTTCTCTTTCTCTTCTCCCTCAACCAAGCTAGGGTATGAAATTCGTTTGGGAGAATGGGGTGCTCAAATGAGGCTCTTATATAATGCCAGAAGTGGTACAAATGACTTTATTGGCCTTTTATCCATTATATTAACCCTAAGAGAGGTTGTTTCCTACTTATAAGGTCTTTTCCGATGGCCTACTGGCTCATCCACGTCAGTGGAAAGGTGCCCAACTATAAGATCTATAGTTTGTCAAAATCGGGCGGCAATTAGACTCTTCGATCAATCATGGGGGCCCTACTTACGATGGACGGTCGTCGATGATCGATCGGAGCTGCAACTATACGGATATGAGCAGGAAAATATCATTAACTTATATCTCGAGTTTGGATGCGATCTAACAGTCGAAAAGCCACAACTTCGCGAAAGAGTGGAAAGTCTATTCACTTAAGTTTCAGGCTTCAGCTTAGAGTATTTGCGCATTTCAAGCACTTGACCTCTAACCCAAGTTGTGCAGTTCTGGATACTATCTTGATTTTTCACCCGTGATGGACGTCAAGCTCAACGAGACGGACATTATTCTATAGTTTCGAAATTAGTGGCCCACTAACGAGTGGTCTAAAGCTTGTTCAAAAAATCGGAGCATTTTTGGAATGAATTAGGTATCAAGATTTCTTGTGCATAATTATTATGGTTTAGATTAACTATGTTCATAGTGTAACCTATTTATAATTAGCGAAAACGGCGATTCGATCTTAATAACCCTAAAGCGTTGGTTTTTAGGCTAAATGAGTAACTGGATTGATTTGGTTTGTTAATTAAGATCTGACCCCTACTTGTCTCGGCTTTAGGTAGATCTTTATTTAGTTACGTTTGTCTCGATTAGTCGGTGATAAGTCGGCTAGATTTGGACCCTGCGCGAAAAAATTCCGAGGCTAAGCTCGATGTTTAAGTGATCGGACGGATTCGTTGGCTTCCTACGGTTGATTAATCGGATTTATACAGTTCTTTACTGGTATTACCCGTGTATAGGCTCACTTCAAGCATCAGGGGCCAATAAGTGACAATGTAGGCTAGTCCTATCGAAGATTTTCAAGAATTTTTTGAAATTCAAAATAGCGAAAATCCAGGACGTTACAATCTAACCCCCTTAAAAATTATTTCATCCCCGAAATTGCCTAACGTCAATAAATAAAAATATTCTAATTTTGTACGCATAAGTTTCATTGATTTCACATTCATATTTATGTTAGGGTATATTTTAATTACATTATTGTGGCTTATTGTAGTCTACCCCCCTTAAAAGTTTCCACCATCAAGATTTAGGAACAGATGTCAAAGTCACTATTATCGTATTATGTGTTCGACAACAAATTTTACCTAAGAGTGGTATATTCTGTTCTTCACTATCCGGTTAATATGGGAAAGTGGTAGTGATATGCTCAAATCCGATATGTTGATTGTTTGCCTGACCAGGGCAGACAACTCATTGTATCCCTTCTTAGTCCTTTTGGATCCTAGTCTTCTGCTCGGTCAAAACAGTGAGTCCTTTGGTAGTTTCCCAGGATTGAGAATTAGGTCAAGCCATAAATGTCTCGTATGGATATAGTTCTGTAATTTCGAAATCCAATCATCGTAAGTATTTAAGGAGTACTATAATTCATTAGGAGATTCATGCCTCAGGTTTATAAGGTTTTCCTTCAAGTCTTGTTCAACGAGAGTTCTTGTTTAATCTATGTTTAACTTAGTAGATAATAAATTCTTCAATGGTGCCTATAGTCAAAAGACTATACTAGAAGGGTTTTCAATAGCCTAAAATTATATCTGTATGTCACCATTTTGATTATATGGCTAGTGGGTTATGAGTAAACCATTCTTCGATTTTGTTAATTTTAAGAGGAAATGAAGAATCGAGAGTTCTAATGCATTTTGAAGGTTTGGAGGACTGATGAAGCTAAGAAGGGCACAAAAATGGAAGAGGAATAATATTGTCTCCTCAATTTGGTATGAACCTTGAGCCCACAAATGAATAAGGAACTCATATTATTTTAGTGAAGTTCGCCCCAAATACGAACTTAGAGAGTATTAAACAATCAAACTCAACTCTATTCTAGATCCATAGTTCAACAGTACTATAAACTATTTGAAATATAAAAATATACTAAAAGTAATCTAATTTAATCTTACAGGATGATCCCTGGAATGATTAAAAGAAAATTTTAAAAATACACAAAGTTCCAAAACTCAATTATCAAAAAGATACATTCGGACTGTCGGCAACTCGAAGTTACAGAAATTTTTTGTTTCAACCCATCCATTGTTCATAACATCTTGGTCACATTCGGTTACTAAATTATTTTTATAATTTTTTTTGTAATCCACAATTAAGTTAACATTTATCTCACAAAATTTCATTTCATTTTAAGCTCCATAAAAATTATAAAAATTTATGTAAGTAATGGTTGTCCAAAACCAATGAATTTTGTATGATTTCAAAATGTCTCTATTTCTTATAAAGTTTCTTATATATTTAGTAATTGAATTATTTTTAAAATTTTTATAATAGTTTATCATTAAGTTTAAACTCACTCTATAAAAGTTTATTTCATTTGGAGTTGTAGAAAAAATATTAAAATTCTATAAGTAACAGCTGTCTGAAATTAATACTTTTTGGACAGTTGTCAAAACATCCTAATATTAACTATATTATTTATTTTATTTTATTTATTTATTTATTTTTATATAAAACTAGACTCATTAAACTTCAATCTGGCTTTTGAATCACATAAATCAGATAGTAAAAAAGGAGATATGAATTTTTTAATTTGACCGAAAAATCTGAAATTTTCTAAAAAATTTCGGCGGTGGTGCCGCCCATCCTTGCCACTCCGGTGTGGTGTCACTGGTGGTGTCGCCCATCCTTGCCACTTCGGCGTGGTGCCGCCGGTGGTCTGGCGGGGCGCCACAACTCCCGCGATGGCGCCACCGTTGCCCCGTCGGAATTTTTTTTATTTTTTTTTATGTTTTTACATATAAAACTTTTTTTTGTCTATGTTTTTCTCTACTACATATATATCTATATATGTATATATAAGCATATAAAAATTATTTTCTCTCTTTATTTATTTATTTATCTATTCATTCAATAAGCATATCTCCCAAACAAGAATGAGTTACTTGATGTACCCTATATGATTTTGGGGTAGGAGAAGCTACTTTAGCTAACCAACTTGGTTATTTTCCAAGATTCCATCGTTTTGATGCTCAAAAATCTATTTTATTTCCATTTTTACTATTTATAGTAGGTTTTAGTTTGATTATAACTCTTCATCCTTTGAGCTTTGGGAGTTGTGTCCAACATGAAAAGTGCTTAGAATAGTTAAAAGAATAAAATGATTAAGCCAGATATGACACTTACTACAAATAACAAATTTACTATTTATATTAAGCTTTGAATTTTATGGAGTTTGTTAGAGTTTGATTATGAAACTTCTTACAAGGTTTAATATCACTATCAATTTTTTAAGAATTTATTTCTATTTTATTATTTTCTCTCATGGATTCAAGACATCTTTATGAGGAGCCCAGAGAAGCTCCATGGATTTGGAGTAATTATCTCCTTGAGGAAGACGGTGATTGACTTCATCACGCCCATCCCTACGTCACAATGTCGTCCTGTAGACTTGGAACCCCATGGATTTGAAATCCTCCAATTGTGTATGACACCATAGATTTGAAATCAACTTTAATCCAAACGTAGTTATACATAGTATATTTACAAGGGTTTAAATTTAATTACTAAATCAACTTTAATATCTCTAATTAGTGAACATATGTAATGTTTGACATAATAGTTGTAATAAACCCATTGAAAATATATACTTTGCTCGAAAATGATGAAATTCCAAGTATCAGATAGGCCATAAGCACAAGATCGTGTCCGAGTGACTAACAAACAACTTTTAACTGTTGATTTACATAAACAATGTTTGGATGACACTGATCATTATATTAAAGTAATTATAAGGATGTAATTGATAATCTAGTTGTTTTAAGATTTCATTAGTGGGCCATGTGCCCAATGGTTTAATAGTCTAGTGACACACATATTACACATGCAACTCTTTGAAGCAATTTAGATGTAATCTAAGCTCTCACTGAGAATTTCAAATCTCCTATTTTAGGGGATTTGAAACTCTTAGTTACTTTATGGTGCTAACCAACCAGGGGTTTTGAAAGTCCCAGTTACTTTATGGTGCTAAACAACCAGGGGATTTGATCCTATTATTCATCGTTTCTAATTTTAAATTCACAATCATACACACAATATAGGAAATTTAATCCTAAAGTCCAATTTTTAAGATTTGAGTTTCAAAGTGTAGCAAACCGGGGAGTTTGGTCATAAGGTTCATTATTCCTAGTTTACTGGATTTTTAACACTAACAGGTACTTCCAAAATCAGTGATATCCCTTAGAGAACCAAACCTCTAATACTAAGTGTCTTAACACAAGTTATTGTGGTTTGTATAGTCTGCATTCCTAAGGTCTTGGTTATCTCAATACTTCGCTCTGATACCAACTTGTAACACCCCGAAAATCGGCACCTAAGTATAAAGACCCCGATCCCTAGTTTCCGGGTGTTAACCAAATGAGAATGCACATATGACCTCATTCAGATTCACATTCATTCCACACACGGATAATCAGAGTAACGCAATTCACTTAGCGGATCCAAAGCAAGGTAGAGATAACGAAAGATTAAGAAATATAAAGCTAAAAGTCAAAAATATAATTCCAGTAGTGATGATCGCCCAAAATGGGATTATACAATCCATAATATATATACCCAAGATGATTAAAGTATAAAGCTTTCAGCTTACGCCCAGTTCTCCAAAACATAATGGTGTTGGCACAACCCGATATATGCCTACCAGTCTGAGGTCTCACTAGTACCTGCATCAATGATACTCCTGGTTGGTGTTTTAAAACACCGTCCCAGGTGGGAGTGAGTAGCTAACTCAATGGTTTGATTAGTTCTAAGCTACACATGTTATCGACACAATCAGCGCAGGTAATGATAAAATAAGAAATCAAACATTTTTTAAATACTCTTATTAAATGCGCATATGAAGATATGACATGATGTATGCTCTCACCATTCGACACTCCCTCAACACGCGACTCCGACCACCTAGTTCACAAATGACAACACTTCCTCAGCATGCAACTTCAACGCCTGTTTCGCCACATTTTAAACTAATGCGATGCGATGAATAATCATGTTAGCCGAGTAATTATTAAGTTCAATTCATCTAGCATATTGGCAAAGTTAAGATATCGACGTTATATCACTAGTCCTTATTCAGATCACGTGGCTCATTGCCGCACGTAGTGATTCCTTACCAGTGTCCCTTAATCTAAATTTAGGTGTCACTTATTTATCTCACAAATTAACAATTCCAAGGGTACGGTATGATACCTAAATATATGAAGATCAACCCAGTATGAGTCGTCACCCAAACTGAGTATGATCACTCAGTTCCAAGGTTGTAACAGTCCACAACACGCTGCTCCGACCGACTGGAGCACTATTTTCGAAGGGGGTCTGGATCAGACGACTCACCCCAACCCACACTTGGACCACAACCCAGATTAACAGTGGCTGGGGCATTACAGAGGTACGGGCTTATCACGTAAAACCATATTACCATAAAGAAATGGCTCGTCACCCAATTCCATTCACGCTCATGTCGTTCGAACGGTACTCTAAAATGCAACCATCAACCGGATAATTTGATGGGGGCTATTCAAACAATGGTCTATCACCTCTATCAGTGCTCACTGGTCACTATGTGGAGACTCGTCACCCCAGCATAGGCCGGCAGCTCGGACACGGTGTCCATACCACCATGCCCGGCGCATGAGTCTTAGTTACTCACTGGTCACTACGGGGAGGCTCGTCACCCCAACGTTGGTCGATAGCTTGGACACGGTGTCCCATACTATCATGCCTGGCTCATAAGTCTTAGTAGGATTGTATCGCACTAACGGTTATGAATGGACACATCCATTGGGAACGGGGTATCATAGATTCCATTTAGTCGTGTCATACATTGTGAACATACATGATCAGTCAGCTAGTGGACTAATTTAATTGACTTGGGAGAATTACGACACAATCGGCATTGGGTGTAAGCAGCCCGTGTAGTCCAGCTAATGTCGGTCATTCGTGTTCAACCCGGGTTGATCGAACAAGCATGGGGTGACCGCCTTAACTTGAGCCACCCCTTGATTTGGGTGATTTACTGACTGACCCGACATCTTAGCAATTTTAAGTGTTTCTATGGACTAAACTTTATATCAACAATTATAGCGTAAATTTCACTACGCAACCACTTAGGCATTTCATCGAACACATGAGCATATATAGGGTATTACATTCACTAAAGCATTAAATCAAACATGTGGGCATGCATAAAGTAATACAATCACTTAGGCAATAAATCAAGCATGTGAACATTGACAAATCAACACCTTTTACAACTTAGACATTTCATCGAACATGTGAGTATTCATATCCAACCAATAACATATAATACAATCAAACATGAAATATGAACATGCTAGTTATTACAACCCATTGAATATAAGACATCATTAACTAAGACCCTTAAGGGTCGATAAATGGAAACCTAAAAATAATGGTCTGCACCTTTAAGAAGAAATCTCTGATTTTAAGCTCATAGGGTTAAGGATTTGGGGAAAAATCATCAATTCCTAAATCAAAATCAATAAAACACAATTATTGACTAGAAATCTATACTAGGTTGCTTAATCAAAGGGTAAGATATAATTTTTACCTCCGATTCTCGGCATGGGTGGATTTGGTGGAGGTTTAGTAGTAGCCGAAGGTTTGGTTGAAGAAGTACTAGCCCTACAAGCATTAAAATTTCCATCACTCAAACACACAAACTCTCCATTCTCTTTCCTTTTCTTTTCTCTTCATCTCTCTCTTTCTCTTTCTCTTCTCCCTCATCCAAGTTAGGGTATGAAATTCGTATAGGAGAAAGGGGTGCCCAAATGAGGCCCTTATATAGTTCCAAAAGTGGTGCAAATGGTCCTATTGGCCTTTTATCCATTATATTAACCCTAAGGGAGGTTGTTTCCCACTTATAGGGTCTTTCCGAGGGCCCACTGGCTCATCCACATCAGGGAAAAGGTGCCCCACTATAGGATCTATAGTTTGTCAGAATCGGTCGGCAATCGGACTCTTCGATCAACCGTGGGAGCCCTACTTATGATGGATGGTCGTTGGTGATCGATCGGGGCTGTGGCTATACGGATATGAGCAGAGAAATATCCTTAACTCATACATCGAGTTTGGTTGCGATCTAACAGTCGGAAAGCCACAACTTCATGAAAGAGTGGAAAATCTATTTCACTTAAGTTTCAGGCTTCAGCATAGGGTATTTATGCATTTCAAGTACTCGACCTTTGGCCAAATTTGTGCAGTTCTGGTTACTATCTTGATTCTTCACCTGCGATGGACGTCAAGCCCAACGAGACGGACATTATTCTATAGTTTCAGAACTAGTGGCCCACTAACGAGTAGTGTAAAACTTGTTTGAAAAATCAGGACATTTCTGGAATGAATTCAGTATCAAGATTTCTTGTGCGCAATTATTAGGGTTTAGATTAACTACGTTCACAGTGTAGCCTATTTATAATTAGCGAAAACGGTGATTCGATCTTAATAACCCTAAACCGTTAGTTTTAGGCTAAAGGAGTAACTTGATTGATTTGGTTTGTTAATTAATATCTAACCCCTACTTGTCTCTGCTTTGGGTAAATATTTATTTAGTTACGTTTGTCTCGATTAGTCGGTGATACGTTGGGTAGATTTGGAGCCTACGTGAAAAAACCCCGAGGCCGAGCTCGATGTTTAAGTGATCAGGCGGATTCGATAGCTTCCTATAGTTGATTAATCGGATTTATGTGGTTCTTTACTAGTACTACCCATTATAGGCTCACTTCAAGTGTCAACGACTAACAAGTGACAATGTAGGCTAGTCATATCGAAGATTTTCAAGGGTTTTTGGAAATTCGAAATAGCAAAAATCCAAGACATTACATGACACCACATAGCTGCAACTGGCACGAAATCTACTCTCATATGAGAGTAGTGTTATTTGCGCTTCCTTTAGCAATGTGTATTCCATTGTAAATGTGAAGGCACGAACCCTTACGTCCACCTTTAGTAAAGCAAATCCGCACATGCCATGTGGCTATGTTTATTGTGCTCATGAATGAGGCAATGTGCCTAACACGACCATAAGAGTCCTACCGAGAGAACAAATCTATTACAAATCTGGATATGATATTCTCGATGGGGTTGTCTCTCACGATCGTTCCACAATTGGAGATCTCCCCCAACGATGTTCGGAGAGATTGTAGCATTTGAGAAGATTTTAAAGATCCGAAGATCGGACCGATGCCCATGTGAAACCAACCCAAGTCGAGAGAAACAGACACATCAACCTAGTTGTATCCAGAGTCACGCCCCAATGAAGATAGGAAGAACATGAATGAGGCCCAAAGAAGGATATGATCTTACCAATAACAGATTGGTATTGAACAGATCCGAGCCACTCATCAAGGAGATGGAAAGAGAAAGAGATTGCCCATATGCCCTGCTGATCCGATGTGATGGCTATGACTCTATTTGGAATAAAAAGAATGAGAGATATTTATGTGATGGATCCAACCCATCTCCAACAATAGATCAATATCCAGTGTCAAATCTCATTCCTACAGTCATGAACTAAGTGATCTAGACTAGACTACTCAGGTGAATGGCCATGATGGATCTAAGGATCAAATGCTCTCTTGACCAACGAAGATACTATGGGGAGCACTTACATAGAGGATTGAAAATTTGATATACAATGGCTTCAGACTTTTTTGGAGAGCTTCCTAGTTTGGAGGTTTCAGATATGCCGATGAGATTTTCTTATTTAGAAAACCCGCAACGTAAGAGTAACGAATCTCGAATCAACAAGAAAATCTCAACAAGGGTTTTACTGCCTCAACAATTTATATAAGGAGCAATCGAAGAAGAGCTCGATGCCATATGTAAAACACATTAACATATGTTTTAAATTATCTTTCTTAGTATAGCCTAACCTAGCCTTATTTTACATAGCTACTGCTTAGCAACTCCCACGACAGTACCTTAGGAGTAGAAGTAAATTTCTGCAACCTTAAGTTGTAGGACTGTGATCATCTAAGTTCTGATTTAGCCAATCACATCTGCTTCGATCGTTTGTTCTGATAGTTGTATTATATATTTATCATTTTCCTTTTGTTTATTCATTTGGTTGTCTTGCAACTTGTCGATTATAATGAACATAATTTTCGATATATTAATGAAATCGGCAACAATTTTCCTTCTTTAATATGCACATGTATCCTTATTCCTTTGAGAAATATATTAAACTTATAGTATCGGTGAAAGAATAAGTCTTTAAGTTCATATGCTCATGTTTATTGTCACAAGGTAGAAGAATTAATTCGAAAGGATTAATCCCTACTCTTCTACAAATCACATGAACAGAAGCACAAATATTGGTTATCGAGAGGACTTTGGATCTTTGATCCTAGTCTCCAATGTGTTTAGTTCAGTCAAACTTTGAGTCGAATAGACTCTAGATACCATGCCCACCCAATTTACCTAGACACGAAAACCCAATCTAAACCCTCGATCACATGAATAATTCAATTTGATTAAATTGGTAACAACGATGTGGCCAACCTAGTTTTTGGGATGACACCTAAACAAGAGCTGGACAAACTAGTGAACAACATGTCAGATAGATCACAGCAGGCCACATAGAGTTTTATGCATCATGGCCTTATGCAGCCCTAGGGTTGCATACAATCGGTAGGATGGGGATTGGCCAGCTAGCTGGTGAAAAAGATTCTATGTCCCACCATAATGTATTTGTTTTATCCATGTAGTTCAACCATAATTTTCAGCTCATTTTATAACATGAACCCAAAAATGAGTGGACCAGGCCATATGAAAGCAGTGGGAATTGAACACTTACCATTAAAAAGTTCATGGGGGCCACCGCAATGAATCCTTTGCCCTGGCTTGTTCATAAAATCACATAATTCAAAAGGAAGGGAAACACACGTATCAGCTTAACCCAGAACTTGTGTGGCCCCTATGAAGTTTTCAATAACACGCTTTCTCTCCATCCCCACTGTTGGGTGGTTTGGTCCACTTGAGCTTCAGATCTAAAATAAGTTGGCAAAAATGGATAAATGAGGTGGATAAAACACATACAGCATGGTGGGACCCACAAAACCTTTTCCACTAGCTAGCTGGCTGGTGTAGGTTCACCAGCCAACCTTCATCCAATCTCTGCCTCTTATGTAAGCCAACCATCCATGTGCCAACATATGGGTGGACCAAATCGATACATCATTCAAGCATGTCTAAAAATAGGCAGACTCAAGACACGTGTGGGCCATATGACGGGAAAGTGGGAGTGGAATGGCCCCACCAAACCTCCCCAAAGACTTGGAATTTTGGGTAAGGATAATTTATTTTTTTTTATTTTTTTTATTTTTTATTTTTTTTTGCTTTTGAAGCTCATCTTAGTGGGAGTAACCATATGGCAGATTGGATGGACATGGATTGTTTACTGAGTAAACTCTCTGGGGTTCACACGTGATGTATGTGTCTTATCCACGCCGATCATCTGTATTACCGTATCATTTTCGGGCATGGGCCAAAAAATTGAAGATATCAAAGCTCTAAGTGGACCACACCACAGGAAACAGTGGTGTCAATGATATTCACCATTGAAGCCCATGGCGATATTTACTTGTCATCTAATCCGTTCATAGGGTTACAAAGACATGGATGAAGGGAAAATACAAATATCAGCTTCATCCAAAACTTTTGTGGTACTCAAGTAGTTTTCAATGGTGGGTGTTCAATTCCCACTGTTTCCTAAAGTGTGGTCCTCTTTAACTTTGGATATGCTTCAATCTTGGGCTCATGCCTTAAAATGAGATGGAAAAACAGATGGATAGTATGGATAAGACACATACATGACAGTGGGCCCTACAAAGTTTAGGTACGCAATCCCTCTTCATTTGGATGTCATATAAACATCAGTGGGGCCAGGAAGCTTTCAATGGTGCCCATCGTTTCTTATTATGTGGCCCACCCAAGTTATATATCTGCCTCAGTTTTAGGTTCATGTCCTACCATGGGCTGTCAAAACTGATGAACTGTCTCACCGTGGGCTATTGAAACTGATGGTCCACTCAGAATTTTAGTGGGCCCCATCTAGCTTCCATCTTCCCTTCACATGGCACATACAATTTACAGATTACGGTTCTTTCAGCTCTACCATGTCATCTTAACCGTCCAAAAATTAAGATTCCCTGTCCACACATGTAAGAAGGAAAGATAGGCCGCCGCGTTCTTATTTAAAATGAAAATATCCACAAGTCTGAGATTAGGATTGCTCAAACCATTCTGATTTTGAGACTGACCCATCAAAGGTGGGCCCCACAAGTTAGTCAGTTTAATTCAAGTTTATATATGCCATGGCATAAAATTGCACTGATAGGATGATCTTAGCCATCCACCTACTATTACCATTTTGTTTCGACCGCTCCTTTCGAGGGCCAATATCAGGGCCGCAAGATCATCTAATTGGTAGTAGTTTTGCATGTGGGCGTGTATAGGCTGGGCCACCGAATGACCAGTATTGATTAAGACAGTGGGGCCCATGCAGGTCCATGGTCAAGCATAGGATTAGTTTTCAGGCCCAAATACCATCTGGGCTGGGCTGTGTTTTCAGACCCAACAACTGTTATGGGCTTTGTTTTGAGTGTGACTTTAAGCCCAATAGTTCAGCCAAGCCTGGCCCAACCATTTAAAATTGTTGGGCAGGATGGTGTCCTTGTAGGCCCACCTAAACTTTCTCAGGTGGGCCCTATCATGGACTATTCAGAAACAAAACATATCACGTTCAATCCAAACGTTATCAATGTCGTATAAAAGACCAATGAATTATTTGGCCAATTTGGATTCGAGAAAAGCATAAGAAAGGAAATAGTGTTTCTTAAGATACCTTATTTTCATATATTTGTAAAAAAATAAATATTGTTTTCCTTGTTTATATTTTGGCCAGATTTTTTATAACTTCAATTTATTATTTGCAAAAGAAAAAAAAAATCTTTTTTATTTTTCAAATGGTCGCTAGCACATGTGAGATTAACACATGTGGCACATGTCGGATGCTTAAAGATTGATAGTAGCACACGTGACATTTATGGATGCTTGAAGTTATATAATGGCACATGTGTGCATTAACACATTTGACATGTGGGGATCTCAAGGTAGATGGCAACGCTAGTGCACATTGGCACCATAAGCACATGTGGCATGCATGGAGTGATAGAAGATGGATGATGATATATGTGCTCCATTAGTGCATATGGAGTGCTTTGCACGTGTGGAGTGCAAGAGAAAATGAATGACGGCATATGTGGCATGTTAGTGCATATGAGGTGCAAGAGAAGATGGATAGTAGCATGTGGCATATTAAAACATGTGGGACACCTTACACCAGGGCATAAGAGAAGATGGATGGTGAGTCTTGTGGCACATGTCGGCCATAACTAAAGATGTACAATAGCTTATTTTATATATTGGCACATGTGGTGTATTGTGACAATGATTGAAAATGGACTAAGCACATTTGGGCTTAGCCATTGAGAAACTCATTTTCTTTTCATTGTGAAAAAATGCTTTTCTTAAAAATGGAGATGGGAAAATATGTTTATTTATTTTTCAATAAAACTGATAATAATGTTTCTCACAATTTTCTTTAGAAAAAGCTTGATAAACTATGAAAAGCAAGTTTTATGAGAGAAAATATTTCCTTACCATGAATCCAGACATGCCATTAAGAAATATATAATGGTGGGCGTTCAACCGTTAGGAGTTTGATTGGCTCATTCAATAGGAGTTTGATTGGCTCATTCAATAAGAAAGATATTTAAGCATTGGATCATTCAAGTTAGGGCCCCACATGTTGGATATGGTTCAGATACTTTTCAAGTGCGACGACCTCAAGGCCAAGCACAAAGCATGCTATTGTCTGTGAATGAATTCAAGCGTAAATGCCTTGAGTTGTTTTACAAAAGTGCCATTATAAGGATCTAGAAAGAGTATAGCAAGTGCAACACAGGTGGAGGGAAAAACGGAGGAAAAGAGTGTAATTACCTAGAGAGAGAAAGGAAAATGATGTAACTGCACAGGTGTATACACACAAAGGAAGAAAAAGAGAATGGTGCAAAACTAATTTCCAATGATGGGTGACTGATCTCCACTACTACTACTACTACTTTTTCTTCTTCTTCTAATGTTGTGGCCCACTCCATCTTTGCAGTTACTTTATTATGAACTTGGGCCCTAAAGTTTTGCATCAAGCTGATATGCTTGTGTAGCCTTTATCTCAACGGGAATCACCTTATAAATGGGTCTGATGGAAGATAAATATTATCTGTTGACTTTATAACATTTCAACAATGGATATTCAATTCCCACAATTTGCTTATGGTGCATGTTTACACCTATTTTTGGAATGCAGATTAGGGCCTGTTTGATTTTCTAGTGTAACCGTAAATACGTGCTAAATGAGTAATTATTACTATAATCGTGTTTGATAACCAGGCTGTATTTCTGCTGTGAAAAATCATACAAAAAAAATTGACTTAAATTTGTGGGCCGCACTGTGATGTATTTGACATATCCATGCCATCCATCCATTTTAGCAAAACATTTTGGGGCATCATTTGAAAATAGAAGCAGATTCAATGCTCAATTGGCCCACACCAGAGGAAATAGTGTCCATAAAACGTCCGCCATTGAAAGCTATTTCTTTCACCAGGCCCACATCAGAGTTTATTTGTCATCTAAACCCTTCATAAGGTCACACAGGCATGGATAAGAGGAAAACACAAATATCAGCTTCATCCAAAGCATCTAGGAGCCTCAAGAAATATTTAACGGTGGGTGAATGATTTATCACAGTTTCTTGAATCTGCCTCATTTTTTTGGTTCATGTCCTAAATGAGGTTGACATATAGGATGAACGATGCCGATAAGCCATGTATATCACAGTGGGCCCTACATCCATTTGACAACCATCCTTGGTTCCAGTGCCCAAAAGTTAAGCAGTCACATCTGCATCTTTTCGATGCGGTAATTACCTAGGTAAGTAATTATTATTCGTTTACCAAGTAATTACATGTTACATGAAAAATCCAACAAGCCCTTAGCTATTGACGGCTTCAATAGCTATCTGGCTACTAAAGTGATGTCACCAAGTTATGTGGGGCCCAACATGATGTATGTATTGTATCCATACCGTCTATCCATTTGGAGAGGTCACTTTAGGGCATGAGCTAAAGAATGAGGTAAATCCAAAGCTCAAGTGGACCCCACCACAAAACAAAGGGGTATTGAACACTTACCATTAAAAACTTCATGGGGCTACAAATGTTTTCGATGATGATGATATTTGTGTTTTCCCCTTGTCCATGTTCATGTGAACTAATGAACAGGTTGGATCTCAAATAAAAATCATGGTGGGCCTTATGAAGGTTCTAATAATGGGCGTCACTATCCTCGGTGTTTTTTGTAATGGGGTCCACTTGAGCTTTGGATTTGCTTCATTTTTGGGCTCATGCCCTAAAATGATCTTTCCAAATGGATGGACGGTGTGGGTTCAACAGATACATCGTGGTGGGGCTCACAAAACTTGGTGACATCACTTTAGTATTGAATCTTGCTATCAAAGCCGTCGGTAGCTAAGCCACTTCCCATTTTCATTGCCCTATGTGGACCAATCAAAGGCTGTCATGTGTTGACACCACATGGCTGCAGTTGGCACGAAACCTACGCTCATATGAGAGTAGCGTTATTTGTGCTTCATTCGGCGATGTGTATTCCATTATAAATGTGAAGGAATGAACCCTTATGCCCGCCTTTAGGAAAACAAATAATCACATGCCACGTGGCCATGTTTATTGTGCTCATGAATGAGGCAACATGCCCAACACGACAATAAAAGTCCTACCGAGAGAATAAATCTATCACAAATCTGGCTATGATATTCTCAATGAGGCTCTCTCACAATCCTTCTAAAATTTGAGATCCCCCCAGAGAAGTTCATAGAGGTTGTAGCATTCGAGAAGATTTTAAAGATTCGAAGATCGGACCGATGCCCATGTGAACCTAGCCCAAGTCAGGAGATATAGACACATCAATCTAGTTGTTTCCGAAGTCACACTCCAATGAAGATAGGAAGAACATGAATGAGGCCTGAAGAATGATATGATCTTGTTGATAACAAATTAGTATTGAATAGATCTGAGCCACTCATCAAGGAGATGAAAAGAGACAAAGAGATTGCCCAAATGCCCCGCTAAGTGATCCAATGTGGTGACTATGGCTCTATTTGAGATAAAAAGAATGGGAGATCTTGATGTGACAGATCCAGCCCATCTCTAGCGATAAATCAAAATTAGGTGTTAAATCTCATTCATACAGTCATGAACTAAGTGATCTAGACCAAACTACTTGGGTGAATGGCCATGATGGATTTAAGGATCAAATGGTCTCTTGACCAACGAAGATACTATAATGGAGCATTTACATAGAGGAGTGAAAATTTAATATCCAATGGCTTCAGACTTTTTGAAGACCTTCCTGGTATGTAGGTTTCAAATATGCTGATGAGATTTTCTTATCCAGAAAACCCGTCATGTAAGAGCGACGGATCCAAAATCAACAAGGAAACCTTAGCAAGGATTTTATTGCCTCAACAATCTATAAAAGGAGTAATCGAAGAAGAGCTCAATGCTCTATACAAAACACATCAACCTATCTTTTAAATTATCTTTCATTTATCTTTCTTAGCATAACCTTATTTTATGTAGCTACTGCTTAGCAGCTCTCACAATACCTTAGGAGTAGAAGTAAATCTCTGCAACCTTAAATTGTAGGACCGTGATAAGCTAAGTTTTGATTTAGCCGATCACACCTGCTTCGATCGTTTGTTTCGACAGTTGTATCATATATTTATTATTTTCCTTTTGTTTATTCATTTGGTTGTCTCGCAACTTGTCGAATGTAATGAGCATAATTTTTAATATATTAATGAAATCAGCAACACTTTACTTTCTTTAATTTGTATGTGTATCCTTACTCCTTTGAGAAGTATATTGAACTTAAAGTGTTGGTGAAAGAACAAGTCTTTAAGTCTGTATATATAAAAGAACTAATTCAAAAGGGCTAACCCCTACCCTTCCATAAATTGTCTGAACAGAAACACAAATATTGATCATTGAGAGGACCTTCGGTCTTTGATCCCAGTCTCTAATATATTCAGCTCAACGCAGGATGGGGATTAGCCCGCTAACTAGTGGAAAGGTTCTAAGGCCCACCATAATGTATTTGTTTTATCCATGTTGTTCAACCAACTTTCAGCTCATTTTATAACATGAAGTCAAAAATGAGTGGATCAGACCATATGAAAGCAGGGGCAATTGAACACTTACCATTAAAGAATTCATGGGGGCCACTGCAATGAATCCTTTGCCATCCAACTTGTTCATAAAGTCACATCATCCAAAAGGAAGGGAAAACGCACATATCAGCTTAACCCAAAACTTGTGTGGCCCCCAAGAAGTTTTCGATAACACGCTTTCTTTCCATCCCCACTATTGGGTGGTTTGGTCCACTTGACCTTCAGATCTAAAATAAGTTGGCAAAATGGATAAAGGAAGTGAATTAAAACACAAAGAAGTTTTCAATAACACGCTTTCTTTCCATCCCCACTATTGGGTGGTTTGGTCCACTTGACCTTCAGATCTAAAATAAGTTGGCAAAATGGATAAAGGAAGTGAATTAAAACACATACAGCATGGTGGGACCCACAAAACCTTTTCCACTAGCTAGCTGGCTGGTGTAGGTTCATCAGCCAACCTTCATCCAATCTCTGTCACTTATGTAAGCCATCCATCCATGTGCCAACATATGGGTGGACCGAATCGATACATCATTCAAGCATGTCTAAACATAGGCAGACTCAAGACACGTGTGGGCCATATGACAGGAAAGTGGGAATGGAATGGCCCCACCAAACCTCCCCAAAGACTTGGAATTTTGGATAAGGATCATTTTTTTTTTTTTTTTGCTTTCTAAGCTCATCTTAGTGGGAGTAACCATATGGCAGATTGGATGGACTTGGATTGCTTACTGAGTAAACTCTCTGGGGGCTCACATGTGATGTATGTGTCTTATCCACGCCGATCATCTGTCTTACCGTGTCATTTTCGGGCATGGGCCAAAAAATTGAAGATATCATGGCTTTAAGTGGACCACACCAAAGGAAACAGTGGTGTCAATGATATCCACCATTGAAGCCCATGGCGATATTTACTTGTCATCTAATCCGTTCATAGGGTTATGAAGACATGGATGAAGGGAAAATACAAATATCAGCTTCATCCAAAACTTCTGTGCCACTCAAGTAGTTTTCAATGGTAGGTGTTCAATTCCCACTGTTTCCTAAGGTGTGGTCCACTTGAACTTTGAATATGCTTCCATCTTGATCACATGCCTTAAAATGAGATGGAAAAACAGATGGATAGTATGGATAAGACACATGCATGACAGTGGGCCCTACAATGTTTAGGTACGCAATTCCTCTTCATTTGGATGTCATATAAACATCAGTGGGGCCAGGAAGCTTTCAATGGTGCCCATAGTTTCTTATTAGGTTGCCCACCCAAGTTATATATCTGCCTCATGTTTGGGTTCATGTCCTACCATGGGCTGTCAAAACCGATGAACTGTCTCACCGTGGGCTGTTGAAACTGACGGCCCACTCAGAATTTTAGTGGGCCCCATCTAGCTTCCATCTTCCCTTCACATGGCACATACAATTTACAGATTACGGTTCTTTCAGCTCTACCATGTCATCTTAACCGTCCAAAAATTAATTAAGATTCCCTGTCCACACATGTAAGAAGGAAAGATAGGCCACCGCGTTCTTATTTAAAATGAAAATATCCACATGTCTGAGATTAGGATTGCTCAAACCATTGTGATTTTAACACCGACCCATCAAAGGTGGGCCCCACAAGTTAGTCAGTTTAATTCAAGTTTATATATGCCATGGCATAAAATTGCACTGATAGGATGATCTTAGCCATCCACCTGCTGTTACCATTTTGTTTCGACCAGTACTCCTTTCGAGGGCCAATATTAGGGCCGCAAGATCATCTAATTGGTAGTAGTTTTGCATGTGGGCGTGTATAGGCTGGGCCACCGAATGACCAGTATTGATTAAGACAGTGGGGCCCATGCAGTTCCATGGTCAAGCCTAGGATTAGTTTTCAGGCCCAAATACCATCTGGGCTGGACTGTGTTTTCAGACCCAACAACTGTTATGGGCTTTGTCTTGAGTGTGACTTTAAGCCCAATTGTTCAGCCAAGCCTGGCCCAACCAATTAAAATTGCTGGGCAGGATGGTGTCCTTGTAGGCCCACCTAAACTTTCTCAGGTGGGCCCTATCATGGACTATTCAGAAAAAAAACATATCACGTTCAATACAAACCTTATCAATGTCATATAAAAGACCATTGAATTATTTGGTGTTGGAAGCGGTGATGGATTTGTGCAAATCCAAAACCGTGTGAGCATCGTCTGAGCTAGCTGTGAGATTAGATTTTCTTTCTAAAATTAGATTGCTAGCTGTGAGATTTTTCTAGCTGTTGAGATTTTTTCTAAGTTTACTCTGCTAGCTAAGAGAAGATAAACAGTAGATTTTTTTTAGATTTTTTTTCTTTCTCTAGTTGCCCCTGGGATGTATCTGGACAGGGATAGATTAGTCTTTTTACATAACAAGAAAAGCCTATAACAGCACCGTGTATTCATTTCCATTTTAATACGATTCTAATATAGCAGCATATCACTGTTTCTTTCAAAAAAGTTTATTTTCTATTTTTGAGGTGGCTGCAGCCACTCGTCAGCAAAAGGATTGGGTTTACAACCCAACAAAGTGGTATCAGAGCCGACGATCCTTGGGCCTCATTAGCAAGAGGCAGATCCTGCACTCCCGGTTTTTCAAAAAAAAAAAATCAGTTTTGAAAAAAAATCAGATTGCAGCCGCAAGTTTTTCAGAAAAAATCTGTTTTGAAAAAAAAAAAAATTCTGTTTTTTCAAAACAATCAAATAGTAAAAAGCCAAGGATTTGTCCACAACTCGACTGTTTCAGTAAAGATGGCCAGCACCATCTAGCCGCAGGTTCCTAAGTTGTCAAAGGACAACTATGAAAAATGGTGCATCCAAATGAAGGCGTTGTTCGGGTCGCAAGAACTATGGGAGATCGTCACCGATGGGTATGAAGAACCCACTATGGAAGAAGAAGCCGCCTTCACCAACGAAGAAAAGACTGCTCTCAAAAATCAAAGGAAGAGAGACAATAAGGCTTTGTTTCTCCTCTATCAAGGGTTGGATGAATCCACCTTCGAAAAGATTGCCGAAGCAACATCAAGCAAGCAAGCATGGGATACCCTTGACACCATCTTCAAGGGTGTAGATCGACTGAAGCGGGTTCGCCTTCAAACATTGAGAGCCGAGTTCGAAGCAACTCACATGAAGGAAGGTGAGAATGTTACTGATTATTTTTCGCGTTTGCTTGTAATTGTCAATAATTTGAAAAGAAATGGTGAAAAGATTGAAGATGTCCGAGTTATTGAAAAGATACTTCGATCCCTCACAACCAAGTTTGAGCATGTGGTTGTGGCGATCGAAGAATCAAAAGATATTGAGAAACTCTCCATTGAGAAATTGATGGGATCGTTGCAAGTTCATGAGCAACGAATGTAGAAGAATGCCAGTTCCATGCCGATGGAACAAGCTTTGGAGTCAAGATTGACTCTGAATGATAACAATGATGGACGTGGAAGTTCACAACGTGGTGGACATTTTACTAACAATCCCGCAAGAGGCAGAGGGTGCGGATACCAACAAAGTCATGCCCAAAACCAACAGAAAAATACCAATTTCCGTGGAAGAGGAAACGGTAGAGGTAGATCTATGCGTGGATGGGGAAGTACAAAGAACATCCAATGCTATAATTGCAACAAGCTTGGCTACTATGCATCAGATTGTTGGAGCAAGCCGATGAATCAAGACGAGCGATCCAACTATGCTGAAGCATCAGGACATGAACAAGAAAGCTCCACACTTCTCCTTGCACAAGAGAAAGGTAGTGATCAACAAGACGTATGGTATCTCGACATGGGTGCAAGTAATCACATGTGCGGCGACAAGAAACTCTTTGTGGAACTCACAAAAGGAGTTCATGGCGATGTAACGTTTGGAGACTCATCAAAAATGGCGGTGAAAGGTAAAGGTAAAATCAAAATTTTTCAGAAGAATGGTGTTCCAAACTATATTTCCAATGTGTACTACGTACCCAACATGAAAAGTAACATATTGAGTCTCAGACAACTCCTTGAAAAAGGGTATGTCATACACATGGAGAACTCTTCTCTTTCCATAAGAGATATGCATGGATGTTTGATCGTAAAAGTCCAGATGGCGAAGAATCGTATGTTTCCTCTTCATATAAACACAATGCTTGAAAACTGTTTGTATGAAAAAGTAAAGAATGATTCCTAGATGTGGCATCTTCGCTTTGGCCATCTAAACTTCAATGACTTGAAACTTCTGTCCTCATCAAGCATGGTGCATGGCTTGCCTACCATTGAAGCTCCAGAACATGTGTGTGAGGCGTGTACACTTGGGAAACAACAAAGAAACTCCTTTCCAAGTAGAGTATCCCGAAGAGCAAAAGAACCATTGCAGTTGGTTCACACTGACATCTGTGTACCATTAGAGCCAATCTCTCTTGGAGGTAATAAATACTTTATTACCTTTATTGACGATTTTAGTAGAAAGTTGTGGGTGTATGTAATAAAAAAGAAGTCTGCTGCTTTTACTATTTTTAAAAATTTTAAGGCCCTTGTTGAAAAAGAAAGTGGTCTTAAAATAAAAACCCTTAGATCTGACAGAGGTGGGGAGTACACCTCAAATGTTTTTCGAGAATATTGCAGGGAACATGGCATTAAGCAACAACACACTGCAGCGTACACGCCACAACAAAATGAAATTACGGAACGAAAAAACCGCACCATCCTCGATATGACGAGGACCATGCTGAAGGAGAAAAGTCTGCCAAAGAATTTTTGGGCAGAGGCAGTTGCATGTACTGCCTATCTGCTCAATAGGTGTCCAACCAAGAGCGTCAGATTCCAGACACCGCAAGAAGCATGGAGTGGATACAAGCCGAGCATGACGCACCTTAAGATCTTTGGGTGTGTCGCCTACGCTCAAGTTCTAGAAGCGAGAAGGAAAAAGCTTGATGATCGTGGCGAAAAGTGCATCTTTATCGGCTACAGCGAAGAGTCAAAGGCATACAAGCTCTACAACCCACTAACCAATAAGCTGGTGGTAAGTAGAGATGTAGTATTCTGCGAGGAAGAATCTTGGAAGTGGAACCAGGAAGATTCGGCCAAAGAAAGTCAGGTTGAGGCCGAAGTATATGAAGAAGAGAGGCATATGAATCAGGAGCAGACACCCACATCACCCCCTTCGGATCTCAGAAGTCCAGGAGTACGCTCCATATCTCCTGGAAGTACTTCATCAAATCAGAATTCATCCAGCACATCTTCATCCGATTCTCCTTCATCCTTGGCTCCTATTAAAATGAGAAGCCTCAACGACATCTATGCAGAAACTGAGGAAGTGAATTTACTCTGCCTGTATGCGGACCACGAGCCTCTCACATTCGAGGAGGCTGTGAATGAAGAATGTTGGATAAAGGCTATGGAAGAAGAGATTCATGCCATCGAGAAAAATCGAACATGGGAGTTGACCTTACTCCCTAAAAGCCAGAAGACCATTGGTCTCAAATGGGTGTACAAAATCAAGCGAAATGCCGATGGTAAGATCGAACGATATAAAGCAAGGCTCGTAGCAAAAGGTTACAAACAGAAATATGGGATAGACTATGAAGAAGTTTTCGCCCTAGTTGCTCGCCTTGACACTGTAAGAACGATTATCTCCCTTGCAGCTCATCACAGTTGGATGATCTACCAACTGGATGTGAAATCTGCATTCTTAAATGGGGTACTCGAAGAGGAAGTATACGTTGACCAGCCTGAAGGTTTTGTCATGCAAGGGGAGGAACACAAGGTGTATCGGCTGAAGAAAGCCCTGTATGGGTTGAAGCAAGCTTCTCGTGCTTGGAATGCGCGGATCGACGGTTATCTTCAAGAGAATGGTTTCGTCAAACGTCCATATGAGCATGCCGTCTACACAAAGAAGAATGCCCATGGTGATATGCTTATCGCTTGTTTATATGTTGATGATCTGTTGTTCACTGGGAACAGCCAGGAGATGTTTGAAGAATTCAAGCAGGCTATGTTCAAAGAGTTCGAGATGACTGATGGTGGATTGATGTCCTTCTTCTTGGGCATTGAGGTGAAGCAACAAGTCGGCGGCATTCACATATTCCAGAAGAAGTACACAAAGGAACTTCTTGAGAAGTTTCAGATGGCCGACTGTAAAGCCGTAAATACACCTGTTACAACAGGCCTGAAGCTTACGAAAGATGGAGAAGGAAGAAACGTCGACTCAACCTTATTCAAGAGCCTAATCGGAAGCTTAAGGTACCTCACAATCACTAGGCCAGATATAGTCTACAGTGTTGGGCTTCTAAGCCGATATATGGAAGCCCCAAAAGAGTCACACTGGCTAGCTGCAAAACGAGTACTAAGGTATATCAGAGGGACTATTGAATTTGGTCTTTTTTATCCGTACAATGATGAGGTAATGCTGTATGGATACTCTGATAGTGATTGGGGTGGTGACCAAGATGAAAGAAAAAGCACCACAGGCTATGCTTTCTATCTTGGGTCGACAGCATTCACATGGAATTCGAAGAAGCAGAGTGTGGTTGCCCTGTCCACATGTGAAGCAGAGTACATGGCAACATCGTCCACCGTCTGTGAAGGAATTTGGTTGAGAAATCTGCTAAAGGAGCTGAAGCATCCGCATGAAGAATCCACAGTCATATATGTGAATAACAAGTCGGCAATCGAGCTAGCTAAAAATCCGGTGCAGCATGGAAGAAGTAAACACATTGATACCCGATACCATTTTCTGAGAGATCATGTGAAGCAGAAAACGATGAAATTTGAGTATTGTCATACTATGGAACAGGTGGCGGATATTTTCACAAAGACATTGCCGACAGATGCATTCAAATGACTAAGAACGATGCTCGGAATGAAGCCGGTTTTGGTTTGAAAGGGAGTGTTGGAAGCGGTGATGGATTTGTGCAAATCCAAAACCATGTGAGCATCGTCTGAGCTAGCTGTGAGATTAGATTTTCTTTCTAAAATTAGATTGCTAGCTATGAGATTTTTCTAGCTGTTGAGATTTTTTCTAAGTTTACTCTGCTAGCTAAGAGAAGATAAACAGTAGATTTTTTTTAGATTTTTTTTCTTTCTCTAGCTGCCCCTGGGATGTATCTGGACAGGGATAGATTAGTCTTTTTACGTAACAAGAAAAGCCTATAACAGCACCGTGTATTCATTTCCGTTTTAATACGATTTTAATATAGCAGCATATCACTGTTTCTTTCTAAAAAGTTTATTTTCTGTTTTTGAGGTGGCTGCAGCCACTCGTCAGCAAAAGGATTGGGTTTACAACCCAACATTTGGCCAATTTGGATTCGAGAAAAGCATAAGAAAGGAAATAGTGTTTCTTAAGATACCTTATTTTCATATAATTGTAAAAAAATAACTTTCAATTTATTATTTGTAATTTTCAAATAGTCACTATCATATGCGAAATTAACACATGTGGCACATGTGGGATGCTTAAAGATTGATAATAGCACATGTGGCATACATAGCATTTATAGATGCTTGAAGATGTACAATGGCATATGTGTGCATTAACACATTTGACATGTGGGGATCTCATAGTAGATGGCAACACTACTAGTGCACATTGGCACCATTAGCACATGTGGCATGTATGGATAATAGCACATGTGGTGCATTAGTGCACGTGGAGTGCTTTGCACGTGTCGAGTGCAAGAGAAAATGAATTACAACACATGTGGCACGTTAGCACATATGGGGTGCAAGAGAAGATGGATAGTAGCATATGTGGCATATTAAAACATGTGGGACACTTTACACGGGGCATAAGAGAAGATGGATGCATGGTGAGACTTGTGGCACATTGGCACATGTGGCACATGTCGGCCATAACTAAAGATGGACAATAGCTTATTTTATATATTGGCACGTGTGGTGTATTGTGACGTGATTGAAAATGGACTAAGCGCATTTGGACTTAGCCATTGAGAATCTCAATTTCCTTTCACAGTGAAAAAATGCTTTTCTTAAAAATGGAGATGAGAAAGTATGTTTATTTATTTTCCAATAAAACTGATAATAATGTTTCTCTCAATTTTCTTTAGAAAAAGCATGATAAACTATGAAAAGGAAGTTTTATGAGAGAAAATATTTCCGTTCCATCAATCCGGACATGCCATTAAGAAATATATAATAGTGGGCGTTCAACCGTTGGGAGTCCTCTTTGATTGGCTCATTCAATAAGAAAGATATTTAAGCATTGGATCATTCAAGTTAGGGCCCCACATGTTGGATATGGTTCAGATACTTTTCAAGTGCGACGACCTCAAGGTCAAGCACAAAGCTGCTATTGTCTGTGAATGAATTCAAGTGTAAATGCCTTGAGTTGTTTTACAAAAGTGCCATTATAAGGATCTAGAAAGAGTATAGCAAGTGCAACACAGGTGGAGGGAAAAACCGAGAAAAAAAGTGTAACTACGTAGAGAGAGAGAGAGAGAGAGAGAGAGAGAGAGAGAGGAAAATGATGTAACTACACAGGTGTATACACACAAAGGAAGAAAAAGAGAATGATGCAAAACTAATTTCCAGTGATGGGTGATTTTATTTTATTTTTTCTTAAAATGTTGTGGCCCACTTGAGCTTTGCGTTTACTTCATTTTTTTAGTTTACATATTGAAATGTACGAAGGCTAGATAATGTGGATGTTATAAAACCATCATGGCGGCGTGCACAATTTTATTTTATTTTTTGAAGATTTTTTGTCATGTATGGACTATATGCTATTAGAGATACACTATAAAAAAGAAATGAAGGAAATGTGCTTGGTTGATGTGCAAACACATCAAATATTCTTTTGTTTTAAAATCTCTTGATAACAATTAGTGGAGGTAAAAATGTCGATTGCTACGCATGTTATATACGATAAGAATAGAGCTTTTACGCTATTTGGGCGGTGAAAGTCGATGTGCTTAACCTTAAGATCGGGGTTGAATCGGGTCTTGCATATTGAATTGCACTAGCATATAACTCACGTAAGAGGTGCATAGTTTAAAAACTTGAGGACTAGATTCGACTCATTGTCTAACCAGGTCAAGTTGACTAGATGTAAGATGGGTCTTTCCTTGGCTCGATATTTGATAATTAAAATAGTATTATCTATAAATATTTTAAATAGTCATGTGTAAATGTGGACGTCGAGGGCAGATTTCCTGGGGATGGGAGATCGACTCACTCCTCTACTGATTGCATCGCTCGAGGGCTTTTATTTGGGGTAAAATGGGGTTATATTTGACCAGAGTCGCTAATAACCAATTATTACAATCATACAGTCGGTTAGACCATATAGAAACGCTTAGGATTGAGAACCTAAAGATCCTTAACCCTAAGATGACTCGTGATCAGTTTGTTGCACTGTTAAAGAATAACGTCCACTCGTCTGCCTTTCTTTCTTCTTCTTCCTCAATGAATAAGAGGTTTTCATTAGGGAAGAAGATCTTCAATGACTGATAATCGGGTAATGAGTGGGAAGCGAGATGATCAGTGAGAGCTTGCCTTTTGATTACCTTCTGAGTGACATATGTGATGTTGAACTCAGATAGAAGTAGTTGGCTAGCTGCCATTTGGCTATCCTTCTGGTGAGTGCCAGTTTCTCAAATAGGTATTTGAGTGGATCCATGCGAGGAGAATTATAGGATATGTGATCATGTATTGTCAAAGTTGCTGAGTTGCCCAGACTAAAGCCAGGCATGTCTTCTTGAGTGCTGAATTTTAGGTCTCATAATCGGTGAACTTGCGACTTAAATAATACATGGTTTGTTCCTTTCTTCCTATTTTATCGTGTTGGTCGAGGACACAGCCGATGATGTCCATTGCTACCGACATATACAATAGTAGAAATCGTTTCGGAGTTGGGGGCACTAGAACTGGAGGATTCATGAGATATCTTCTAATGCGGTCGAAGGTGGCTTGACAACCATCGTTACATTCCTTGGGTGAATTCTTCCGAAGGAGATTAAATATTGGTCATGGATAGGAGTGAGTTGTGCAATGAAGTGGTTGATGTACTGAATTCTGCCAAGAAAGTCGTGGATTTCTTTCTGTCCTTGGAGGTGGTATCTCAATGATGGCTCTAGTCTTCATTTTGTCGACCCTGATACCTTCCTCACTAACTATGAAGTCGAGAAGTTTGCCTCCAGTTGTATCAAAGGCGCATTTCTGAGAGTTAATTTGGAGCTTTTACTTCTCTAACTTGTCGAAGAGCTTCTTCAAGTATTCAAAGTGTCCTTCAATCGTGCAAGATTTAGCGATCATGCCATCGACGTACACTTCCATTTACTTGTTCATCATGTTGTGGAACAAGTCTATCATTGATCGCTGATATGTAGCTCATGCATTCTTTAGACCGAATAGCATAACCCTGTGGCAGAATGTTTCCCATGGCGTGATAAATAAAGCCTTCTCACCGTCTTTGACGATCATCTTGATTTGATTATAGCCTGAGAAACCATCCATGAACGAGAAGATCTTGTACCTTGCAATGTTGTCGACCAAAGTGTTGATGTGTGGTAGGAGGAAATCATCTTTATGACTGGCTTTGTTGAGATCTCAAAAGTCAATGCACATTCAAACCTTGCCATCCTTCTTTAGTATTGGTATGATGTTAGCGAGCCATTAAGGTTAGTTAGAGATAATCAAGAATCCTGTGCTATATTGTTTAATGACTTCGTCGCGAACTTTCAGGGCCCATTCTACGTTCATTCTTCTAAGCTTTTGTTTTATTAACTTCTTCACTAGTTTTGTTGGTAGATGGTGTACAATGAGTTCTTCATCGAGCCTCGGTATGTCTTCATACGAGAATGCGAAGCTGGACAGTCTTGGAGCCAAGAATTACACCATTCTCTACTTGAATTCTGGTATCAAGGATTTCCCAATACTTACTTCCCTAGGGACTTTAGGAGTTCCTAAATTTATTACCTCAAAGTTGTCGGCTACGACATTCACTTTGGTTTCAAACTTTTTAAGGAGATTCTCATGTTCGAGAGCCGAGTCATCATCTTTCCTATCGTGGACTTCGTCCAGACCCATGAATTCGAAGTCTAACTCCATGTCGAAATCACATGTGTCAGCTTTAAACTCATGTGGCACTTTAGTCGAATTGGGCACATTATTGAATGCAGAAATAGAAAGGCTTTTTTATTTTTGAGAATTTTGAGAAATTGAAATGCTAGATGATTTTTGAAGACTTTTTATTTTTTTAGATTTTTGGATTCCAAGGAACCCTGAGGAGGCCTACATTGTGAACCATGCCTGATTTTGACATAGCTTAGGGTGGCAATTGCTATTTAAATTGGCATTTTTTGGAGACTGGTGCCCTTAGATGGCTCATCGGTTGACTCGATGGTTAGGAGAGTAGTTCTCCAATTGAGACCCCACGTTCCCTCCCTCAAAGAGGCAGGGATCGATGTATTGAATGGAGAGTCATGGTCTGGCCTGATGACCATGATTTCCTCTATGTCGGGTTCAGGATCTAAGTTGTATAGAGTCCCCCCTCCCCGAGTCACTTACTGTGCATTGGAGCTTTTCTGGTTTTTGTTATCTGGTATTGCTTTGGAATTTGCACATTAGACTAATCCAGGGATAACCACTTCCCTTCTTGGTCCAATGGATTGGACCGCCATGGCCGTGACTGGGTGATGGTCATCCTTGGCTGTTGATGGATGTGTTTGGTATAGCTAATGGTGTAAGCGGCGCAGGCAAGACATGACCCTAGTTGGTTAAAGCTGAGATAGGCAGGGGGGGCCCTTGGTTGATTGAAGTTGAGATAGGCAGGGTATGCCCTTGGTTGATTGAAGCTGAGACAGTTAAGGTGTGCCATTGGTTGATTGAAGCTGAGATAGGGAGGGTGTGCCCCTAGTTGATTGAAGCTGAGACAGGGAGGGTGTGCCCCTGGTTGATTGAAGCTGAGATAGGCTGGGCGTGCCCCTGGTTGGTTGAAGCTGAGACAGGCAGGGTGTGCCCTTGGTTGGTTCACAAAGCTGGCAGGGTGTGCCCCTAGTTTCTTGAAGTTGAGACCAACAGGGTATGCACCTGGTTGGTTGTTGAGACAGGCAGGTGTGTCCCTGGTTAATTGAAGTTGAGACAGACAGGGTGTGCCCCTGCTTGATTGAAGCTGAGACATATAGGGTGTGCCCCCGGTTAATTGAAGCTAAAATAGGCAGGGTGTGCCCCTAGTTGGTTGAAGCTGAGACAGGCAATGTGTGCCCCTGGTTGGTTCTTGAAGTGGCTATGATGATAGGTATTAAGTCGTCCTGATATCCCTCGAGGTATTGCACTTGGTCTTGATCTTAGTCCAACTCTTCTTATTCTTCTAGCATAGGTGGTTCTCTCCCTATTGTCCCTAGGATTGTTTCCCACCGGATAAGGGCCATAGGGCTTCAATCATGCCTAAAGGGAGACCCTTGTGCAGTTTGGTTAATCATTATGATATCTCCTCCTTGTTGGGAGTCCCAAGTCTAACGAAGTTAATTGGAGTGCATTAGAACTCATTTTTCCTCCATTTTTCTTTGAGAGCATATTTGTATCGCAATCCCCACTTCCTCTCATTGTAAGTTGTCTCTACTACTCTTGTCCTAAAGCAATTCTTTGTACGGTAGTTGAGGCTTTGTCGCTCTACCAATGAGAAGACATACTCGGTACTCATCGGTGATGGATTGGCAACTAAATGTATTCACCGTCTCAATCTCAAAACTGTGTTAAGGGATGTCTTCCTCTGAATGTTGGATGTCAATGACCGGAATATCTAGTTTTTGTATACCCTAGTCGGTTGGAATGATAAATTCGGATTCAGTTAAGATAGAGATTACCTTGTTGTCAAGGATATATTTTACCCGTTAATGGATAGTGGAAGGGACAGCTCCGACTTTATGAAGCCATAGCCTTGCTGTTATGGACAGATGTCTTAAATCTGTCTGTTGGTCTGTCGATGACATCGACCAGGTTTCGATGACATCGAAGCCAGTCGTCGATGACATCGAAGGTTGCTCGATGCCATCGATAATTTTAGGAATTTTCACCCCTGGTCGCTGGACAGTTTTGGTCCGTTTTCGATGACATCGATGGACCTTCGATGACATCGAAGATTTTACGCAGATTTTCTATGGAAACGCAGATTTTGTGATTTTTGTTTTCTATTCTGATTCTACTTCTTTCTAAACTTATATAAAGGGGTGTATGCGAGATTGGGAGGGATTTTTAAAGGGTATTCTAGAGCTTTCTAAAGGGGGTTCCAAGGTTATCAAAGGGTGTAGCAAGGGTGAGATTCGAGATTGTTTAAATCGGGTAAGTCCTATCTTTTGTAATTTCTATTTCATAGTGGATTTCTGTCGCTTTGTGCCGTGATTTTTACCCAAAAGGGTTTTCCACGTTAAATCTTTGTGTTCTCCTGTGAATGCTTGTTACTATTGAATTGCTATCCTAGATCTAGATCTGTGTGATTCCGCAGTCCAAATCTCCGATAAGTGGTATAAGAGCGATCATTGGGGCACAGATCTGAATTTGTAGGATTAGTAATAATGTGAAACAGTAAGTTTGATATTGAGAAGTACTTAGGCAAAAATAATTTTGAGTTATGGAAGGTTAAGATGATTAGTCTGTTAACCAAGCAAGGCGAGATTAAGGCTCTTGAGGAGCGAAAATCTACCATGAAAAATGATAAATCGAAAAACCTTGATAGTAATGTTTTAGCCTCTATCCGTTTATGTCTCACGGATGAGGTTCTCTATAATGTTTTGAGTGAGAAAATTGTAGCTAGTTTGTGGGCCAAGTTAGAGAATATCTATACAAAGAAGTCCTCTGAAAATCGCCTACACTTGAAACTACAGTGTTATACCTTCAAGATGGCAGAGGGTGGAGATATAGAAGCCCATATCAGCAACTTTAATAAATTAATGTGCAAATTGCTGAATATGGAGGAAGTGGTCAAAGATGAGGAACATGCATGTATATTGTTGAATTCTCTTCCTACATCATATGAGTATTTTAGGGACACGATGTGCACCGCAAATAAAACTCTAAGTGTTGACACCATTATCTCAGCCCTTCAAGAGAAGGCTATGAGAAAACTAAACAGCGACATGGGGGCATCTTCCGATGCACAAATTACGAGGGGCAGAGATTCTGAGCGAGGTAAAGGGTCTTCAAGACTTAGATCCAAATCCAAGGGCAAGGGCAAAGAAAAATTAAAGTGTTGGAATTATGGGTTGTCTGGACACATGAAGAAGGATTATAGAAATCCTAAAACGAAGAAAGAAAATTCAACGGCTTCTTCCAAGGATGCCAATGTGGTCACATCTGATGAAGAATCAAGTGGTGGTGATGTTTTGTCTGTTTCCATGATTGGTCACTTACACGACAATCATAAAGACGAGTGGATACTTGACACAGGAGCATCTTATCATATGACTCCTCATCGAAGTTGGTTTACCAGTTACAAGGAATGCAATGGTGGACAGGTTTTTATGGGCAATGACAATGCCTGTAATGTTATGGCTATTGGCACGATGAGCATCAAGATTTTTGATCGGATGGAGCGTACCTTGACTGACAACAGGCACATTCCTGATATGAAGAAAAGTTTGATTTCTCTCTGTACACTCAAGGTAGTAGGGTGCAAGTTCACTGGTATTGATGGTGTCCTTAAAATTTCAAAAGGGGCACTCGTAGTTATGAGAGCACAGAGGCACGGAAACATTTACAAATTGATTGGGAGAACTTCAGCAGGTGGAGCAGCAACAACTATTGTAGACTCACGTCTCTACGTATGTGGTATGCTCGTCTGGGCCACATGAGCGAGCAGGGCATGAAAGTACTTTCTGATCGATGTTTGATTCCAGCTTTTAAAATTTTCGATTTAAAAATATGCAAGCATTGTATATATGGTAAACAATCTAGATTGTCTTTTAAATCTGAAAAATATGTTTGTAAGGGAGTGCTTGATTATGTGCACTCTGACGTATGAGGGCCATCGCCAGAAGTTTCTATTAGGGGGTCATTGTGGTTTGTTTCATTCATTGACAACTACTCCAAAAAAGTTTGGGTTTACTTCATGAAACGTAAATCCAAAGTTTTCACCATATTCAAACAATGGAAGGCAATGGTGGAAAAATAATCAAGGCGAAAAATAAAGGTTTTAAGGACTGACAATGGTGGAGAATTTACTTCCACTAAATTTAATGAGTATTGCAAGGATGAAGGGATCATCAGGTATGATACAGTACGCCACACGCCCAAGTAAAATGGTGTGACTGAGCGAATGAATCAGACTCTCCTGGAGAGGGCCAGATGCATGTTAGGTAATACTGCGTTAGGCAAAGACCTATGGACAGAGGCCATTAACACGACTTGTTATTTGGTGAACCGATCTCCTTCAATGGCAATTGAATGTAAAATTCCAGAAGAAGTATGGAGTGGTTAGAAAATTGACTACTCAGATCTACACATATTTGGTTTGACGCTTACCCTCACGTACCGTCAGTTGAGAGAGATAAGCTAGACCATAGAGCCAAAAAGTACATCTTTGTTGGTTATGACATTGGTGTGAAAGGTTACAAGTTATTCGACGATGTCACACGTAAGGTCATCATTAGTCGTGACGTCAGATTTGATGAAAACTCTCTATTTCGCAAGAATGATCAAGAGGAGCAACAGGAACCAGAAAGGTTGATCGTAGACGTCCAGATTGACTCAGATGATATTCAGGAAGAGACAGACGTGTAGACAGAGGTACAGGATCAGGTGGAGTAGCCACCTATGAGTAGAAACCCACCACGTGATCACAGGTTACCGGCAAGATACAGGGACGACTTTAATGTTTTATATGCCCTCATTACAAATGAGGGGGACTCATCTACTATTCAGGAGACTCTTAATGAGCCTGATACAGAAAAGTGGAAGGTAGCTATGGATGATAAGATGGACTCATTGCACAAAAATCATACATGGGAGTTGGTGGAACTTCCAGTGGACCAAAAAGCAATCGGATGCAAGTGGTTATTCAAAAGAAAATTTAATAGATACAAAGCAAGGTTGGTAGTGAAGGAATATGCTTAGAGAGAAGGAATCGACTTCATAGAGATATTCGTGCCGGTGGTTAAGTAGGTGTCTATCAGATTTGTGTTGGCGTTGGTTGCCCAATACGATCTCGAGATGAAATAAATGGATGTTAAGACTACATTCCTACACGAAAAATTGGAAGAGCAGATCTACATGAAGCAACCAAAGGGAGTCACCTGGGCAGTGGTATAAAAAAATTTGATTCTTTCATGGTGAGTCAGAAATTTACTCGGAGTACTGAATACGATCACTATGTATATTACAAGTCATGATATGTCTGAAATCAATGTACCGAAGACTCAGTTATCAGGGACATTCGAGATGAAAGATCTGGGGGCTGCGAAGAGGGTTTTCGGCATAGATATTTATAGAGATAGGAAGAAGAGCAGGCTTTGGTTATCACAGGTAGAATACATTGAAAACGTGTTGATCAAGTATGAGATAGACCAAGCAAAGTCGGTGAGCGTTCCCCACGCAGCTCACTTCAAGCTTTCCTCAAAATAATGTCCTAAATCAAATGAGAAAAAGCAGATTATGTCTCATGTGCCTTATTCGAATGTGGTTGGTAGTTTATTGTATGTCATGGTCTATACATGACCAGATATTTCACAGGTAGTCGGTGTTGTGAGCAGATACATGTCAAACCCCGGTAAGCAACATTGGGAAGCGGTGAAATGGTTACTTCGATACATTCGAGGTGTTTTAACTTTTGAGAAAATAAGGATAAAGTTGGTAAGGTATGTGGATTTCGACTACGCAGGCAGTATAGATTTCAGAAAGTCTACTTCAGGATACTCGTTTGTACTATCGGGTGGAGCAATCAGTTGGATGTCGAAGCTTCAGTTTATGGCGGCTCTTTCCACGACCGAAACAGAATATATGGCAGTGACGGAAGTGTTTAAAGAAGGTGTTTGGCTTAAGGGCATGATAAATCAGTTAGGACTTCAGAAGGAGGCCGTGCCGATTAACTGTGATAGCAAGAGCACTATCAATTTGGCTAAAAATTTTGTTTATCACTCATGTACTAAACACATTGATGTTCTTCACCACTTTATTCGATAGGTGCTTTAAGAAGGAGGCGTAACACTGGAGAAGATTCACACCAGCATGAATCCAGTAGACATGCAGAGACAAGAGAAGGGGACAAGAAGCTACACAGATGAAGATTGAAGACATGGTAGAGATTGTAATGGATAAATGTCTTAAATCTGTCTGTTGGTCTGTCGATGACATCGATTAGGTTTCGATGACATCGAAGCAAGTCATCGATGACATCGAAGGTTGCTCGATGCCATCAATAATTTTCAGAATTTTTCACCCCTAGTCGCTGGACAGTTTTAGTCCGTTTTCGATGATATCGATGGACCTTCGATGACATCGAAGATTTTACGCAGATTTTCTACGAAAACGCAGATTTTGTGATTTTTGTTTCCTATTCTGATTCTACTTCTTTCTAAACTTATATAAAGGAGTGTATGCGGGATTGCGAGAGATTTTTCAAGGGTATTCTAAAGCTTTTTAAAGGGGTTTTAGGGTTATCAAAGGGTGTAACAAGGGTGAGATTCGAGATTGTTCGAATCGAGTAAGTCCTCTCTCTTGTAATTTCTATTTCATAGTGGTTTCTGTCGCTTTGTACCGTGGTTTTTTCCCGAAAGGGTTTTCCACGTTAAATCTTTGTGTTCTCCTGTGATTGCTTGTTACTATTGAATTGTCATCTTAGATCTAGATCTGTGTGATTCTGCAGTCCAAATCCCCAACACTTCCTAGTAGCATACTGAAGGATGCCGATATATTTAAGACTTGAAAAGTGATAACCGAGATATTTGGACCAATCTGCACTTCGATGTCTATTTCTCCTTCCACAATTCGGCGAGAGTTGTTGAAGGCTCTAACACTCATGTCGCTTGGCCGGAAGGACCAATATGTATGTGATTTATCTACATTGTCCATCCATTTTACCAAAACATTTTAGGGCATTAGCCCAAAAAATGAGTAGAGTGAAAGCTAAGTGGACCACGCCATAGGAAATAGTGGTCCAAGTAATGTCCACCATTGAAATTTGTTTCATTCCATGCACTCACATTAATGTTTATTTGTCATCGAACCCATTCATAAGGTTACACAAACATGGATAAAGGGAAAACAAAAATATCAAGTTGATCTAAAAAATTTGGGCCCCTTATAAGTTTTCAATGGTGAGCATTCAATTCTTGTGATTTCTTATGGTGTGGTCCACTTAAGCTTTGGATCATCCTCATTTTTTGGTTCGTGCCCTAAAATGAGCTACTGGAAGGGATGAATGATGTGGATATATAAGTCACATACATCACTGTGACCCCATTGTTTTTATGCTCGGGTTTAAAGATGGATAGCGACTGTCACCATTTCATTAGGAAAAGTGTTGGACTTACAAATGAAAATAATAATTATTTATTTACAGTAATTTATAGGAGAAATTAAAAAATCAAACACCCATAAGAGAGAAGTGTGCATCCGCATGATCAACTAAGGCGATAATTTCCTTAACACGTGGCGGAATGCGGTTAGCCACGTGTAGCTAATTACTTGTTGATTATATGAAGATCATGCGATTAACTCTAAAGAAATAATGTGATTGGCCACAATCAGCAACACTTCCTAAATAGTTCTTTAATTTCGCGGAGATCATGCAGGTCTTCAATATAGAAATATAATTGACCATGTTTGCTAATTGATCAATTGATTGAGAGAAGATTAGGGAGATTAATTCCAGATACAATTCTCTAGCCATCGCCTTATGACCCTATAAAAACAATAAAAAAAACAAAGAGCTGCGGACCCACACCACTCAAACACATCACTACTCTTTTCCAGCGCAACGTTGCTTATCCTTCATTTGTCATAAATATCTATCATAGTTTTTATTCAATCTAACCCCTCCACGGTTAGCCAACACAATGCTGCAAACTTCCCTGGATTAATTATATTAGAATTAACTAACTCCACCCTATGTCACACAGCTATGCCACTAGACATTTAGGAAGATCCCTGGGCTTCGAACAGATGGCCAACATGGCCATCTTACCACATGCTTAGATATTTCGTCAGCCATCTCACCACAAAGTTCCATCTCACCACAAAGTTGGATCCAAGCATCGAACATGCTGTCATTTAACTATAATCACCTTGCCATGAAGCCCCATTGAGCGATGAACAGGTGGTTGAATCACAACGGCCATTCTACAAAGTGAGGTTCCAAACGACAAGTGGATAGTCACTCTTACAACTACCTTGCAATGAAGTGGGGACCTAAAGCAACGAACAGGTTGCCATCCCATCGACCTTGTTTCCTACGAAGTATGTGCCCAAGTACCGATGAGTGGTCGATTATTTAACCAATGACCGATTTTCCATAAAGCTCAGTTGTGTGAGGTAACAAACGGACTATCGTTCCCAACAATCATCTTGCTTACGAAGCCCAACCGTGTGGCGCATAGATTGTTGAAGATCTACACATCTAATGGTTGGATCAACCTAATTTTTGGGGGCATCCCATTTTCATGGTGTAAAAACCTTATTGGATGGACCAGATGCAATACAAAAAACCATTTCGGGCCCTACACGCCAACTAGTTTGATGTACAATTAGTGGGGAGCATTTCTCACGTATATAGGCATGGTCTCCCACCAACAAGTCAAAAATAACATGTGAGCAAACTAGAGTGGTGTAGACACCCCGCCTAGATCATAAGGACGCTACTCTTGAACCAATAGGCAAATCCTAAAAAAAAGCTTCACTTAACCTCCTTGTCCGGTGTTGGATAACCGAGCAAGTTTGGACACAGAACCCCTAGCTCGTCCCTAACTAGGCCACCAGATTTGATCCAAAGATTACCACCTCCCGGCTCTTCGACAAGAATACTTACCTAACAATTCCTAGAGTTCACCATTCGGACCTATCCCAACAAAGCTGCACTTACCCATCAAAAGAACTTTTGAAGGCCCACTAGACAAATGTATTCGGGCCAAAAAAATCCTTAGAAGAGGATGAATGGGACAAATCTCCCAATCCTCAACCACCAATATATATATATATAAGAAACCTGAAGGAATGGAAGACGGATGCGGGCCTTGACCGAAAACAAGGGTTACCAAACCGTCGGCAGATGGTTGGTCAACGTGCACCTGGCCTTGCTTTTTTTTGCCCAAAGATTTAAATGGTCTATGACAAATCCTGCATGGAAAAATTCTACCAAGTTTTCCATCGGCTATTAGAAGACCGACGGTTTCAAAACCTATAAATTCAGCCACCAACCTTCGGTTCAGGGGAGGAGAAGGTAGAGAGAGAATATCAAAAAGGTAGTGAGGAACTTCTAAGAAAATCTAATCTAGTTACTGCCCCAATTAGAAGAAAGCTCTACCACCTAGGATACCCTAAAGCGACCCCACGTACGCTTTGGCCTTGCCTCGCTCAAACCAGCTCTAGAAAGTAGCTCATCAGGAAAAGACAGTCAACTCAAGAGTAGACTCAGGATTAGAGATGCCCGACCATCCATTTTATGCCTAAAAAGAGTATTTGACCCCCCCCCCCCCTTTTTTTTTTCCTCACATCTCAGTCAAGCTCAGAACCCAACCCATTCGCACATCCATTACAACAAACCACCTCTTCTTCTTTTTACTGCATTTATTTTTGTTCTATTTACTTGTGATTTATTGTTAAACTTTGTGAATCAAGGCTAAGATCCCTTCTATTTTTCTTTTCGTCTGCCCAACCTTCTCGTAATATTATGCGAAGCACGACTACATGAATAACATCTTTGCAGGCACCATAATTCTCCCAATAGACATATCCCTTCAAGTAAATACCACACCCAATGTGGCAGGAGAGGATACTTAATTCCTTCTTCTCTTGTAACCGAGACCCTTATCCAGACTCCCAGGGAAATAGGCTAATTACGGGAGCCTCTGGGATACAAGGTTTCGAGACTCTTTGAACCCACCAAGTAGGTTTACAGCTCTCGCCGCAAGTGGATGGCCTGACCTAGAATCAAGAATCTGAGCACTAGGTCTGAAATGTGGTCACACACCTGATGGTGTGAATGGATTTTGGAAATACATCACGGTGGGCCCCACCCAAGCAACTCACCCATTTGCTCGCACGTGCAGTCAGGTTCTCACTGCATCTGTATTTTATGTATGAGTGTACGCGTTCACCAACATCTGATTATGATCAGACGGACCATCATATATGCACGAATTTACATTAATCACAGTGGTTTCTGAGCACCACTCATTCCAGTCTTGGCCCACTGATCAGACAGCGCAGATACATCACAGATTGACCGATCAGCGGCATACCCTTTTGCAATAAGGAATTTTACAAAGAACTTCCTAATTAATATAAAATTTATATTCCAGTACCTAATTAAAATAGGTTTTCAAATAACTGCTTCATTAATCCATATTATCATCATTCCACTGCCTTCCAAATGGGCTGGCCCCTATGGGCCATACTGCGATGTTTATGTAAAATCCATCCTAACTACCAGTCTTTCATCTCATTTTAAGCTAAAGGCCCGAAAATCACCCTATCTATAATTCAAGTCAACTACAAGATTGGAAATAGTGTGAAACCATTTCCATTGGTTGGAGTGGAATATTTCATATAATCATTAAATTGAGATTACACATCTGACTGTCCGAGTTAATCTTATATAAACCTTGTGGTGCCCCTCCCAAATTTCAAGTCCGGGAGTCTCTCCACGGAACAACATTCTTGATTTTGACGGGCCTTCCATGATGTTTATGTAAGAGCCACTCCTACAATATTAGCCATAAAGATAAAAAATCAGGTTGACCTTTGATTTCGGTGGGCCATACTAAAGGAAATAATGGGGAAAGAAACGTCCACCATTTTTTTAGGGCTCGCTAGGATAATTATATGGAATTTACTCCAATCAGTAGATTCACACACAAACCTTTAATCTTGTATCCCAAAAACGATACCCATTTATGATTCCCGTCCGTCACACGAATGTAAATAGTTTGGAGGGTAAGCATTGCCCAGTACATTGTTTCCAATCATGTGGTCCATCTCAATCACAATTGGAGCTGATTTTTAGGCTCTTGACCGAACCTGAGTGACGCATCTAGTGGTCGGGGTAGATTTTACACAAACATTATATTAGAGTCCACCCGAGCCACCCGAACAGTGACAGAACGCCATGGAATGATAATTAATGAGGTAGATACTGAAATATAAATTCTATAATAAATAGGTAGTTTTTGTAAAATTTCCTTTGCAATGACTTCACCCAATTGCTTTTAACCTGCATCAATGCATCTCTCTTCCATATGTTAGCCGGACTCAGGATCTGTCCAAACTAGCCTGGCCCACATAGTTCGGGTCCGTCTGTACGAACTGGTGCCGCAAGTGGATGGAAACGGATTGGGTACTCCCCTGCCACCAGCCAATGGCCGGTGGTCAGTGCTCTGTGGGCCCCACAATGATTTAAGTGTTCCATCAATGATGTATGTGTTCCATCCATGCCGTCTATCTATTTTTCTAGATCATTTTAGAGCATTAGAAAAAAAATAGGTATATCCCAATCTCAAGTGACCACATTACAGGAAACAGTGTTGAATGAATGTCGACCATTAAAAACTTTTTGGGGCCATAAAAGTTTTGGATTAAGCTGATCTTTGTTTTTTTTTTTCCTTTCATCTGGGTATGTATGACCTAATCAATAGATTGGATGTCAAATTAACAGTACGGTGGGCCTTAGGAGGATTTTAATGGTGGATATCCAATCATTATTGTTTTCCTGTGGTGTGGTCCACTTGAGATTTATATCTCTCTCATATTTGGGATCAAGCCCTAAAATGATATGTAAAAATGGATGAACGGAATGGATGAAACACATACATCATGATGGGGCCCACAGAGCACCGACCATCAGCCACCGGGCTGGTGGCTGGGGGAGTAGCCAATACGTTTCCCAAGTGGATGGCCTGACCTGGAATCTGGCCGGTGCACTCAGGTGGGCCACAGGAGTGCAATGTATGTCTTTCTCTAGTATGCATTGTATATTCATGCCGTTCATCCATTTTTCCAGCTTATTTTAGGACATGGTCTTAGAAATGAAGTATAAGCAAATTTCAGTGGACCACACCGCAGGAAACGGCGGTTGTCAACCGTTGAAAACCTTTTGTGGGCTACAAAAGTTTTAGATCAAGCTGATATTTATTTATTTTTCTTTCATATAGGTCTGCAAGAATTTATCAATAGTCTAGTCAATAAAACATTATGGTGGACCCTAAGAAGTTGCTTTATTTTTGGGACGATGCCCTAAAAAAATCTGGAAAAACCGATGGAAGGTGTGGATATACAATAGATGCATCGAGATGGGCCCTACAGTCAGTGTCGCACCCAGATCGGTGATTCCAGCCAAGTCGCGCTCCACCGTCCACAAGAGGAGGGTGGATTGCCTGTGACCCGGGGCTGTGTGGGATCCACAGATGTCTGTGACAAATCCACTCTGTCCATCTGTTTTGAAAGACTACGATAAGACAGGATTCTAACAATCAGCTAGATCCAAAACTTATATGAGCCACACCAACAAAACAGTGGGAACAGCAACGTCCACCGTTGAAACCTTCATGGAGATGACCATGATGTTTCTATGCTATCCAAACCGTTCATGGAATTATTACCACAAAGATAAAATGTAGGAACAAATATCATCCTAATTCAAAACTTCTATCACTACCACAGATTCAATCCCCACTATTTCGTGTGGTATGGCCCACATGAGTTTGGATCTGCCTGGTTTTTAGAATCCTGTCTTATTGTGGTCTTTCAAAAGAGATGGACAGAGTGGATTTGTCACGGACATCTCTGTGGGCCCCACTCAGCTCCGGGCACAGGGGTCACAGGGAATAGCAGTGGGCCGGGCTTGGGCCTACAAAATCAAAATTTTGTATAGGCGGGGACATTTCAAAACCGGGCCAAGACTAACCCCAGGCCCGGCCCGTTGACAGCCCGAGAGGAACGGATTTGGTGCGGCCTGGTCTCACCCAAGATGGTGTGGCCCTTACTTTGGATCCCACCTTGATGTATGTATTGTGTATCCACGCCGTCCATCCGTTTTTCCATATCATTTTAGGGCAAAAAACAAAAAAATGAAGCAGATCCAACTCCCAGGTGGACCATACCGTAGGAAACAATGATGATCGACTATTAAAACCTTATTTGGGCCACACAAGTTTTGGATCACGCTGATATTAGTTTTTCTCCCTTCATCCAGGTTTGGGAGACCTTATCAACAGGTTGGATAGCTATAAAAATTACGGAAACATTACGGTGGGCCCTAGGAAGATTTTAACGGTAGAAGAGTGTTCAACCACCACTGTTGCTTATAGTATGGTCCACCTGAGATTTGGATCTGTTTCATTTTTGGGCTATCTCTTAAAATGAAATAGCAAAACGGATGGACCACATTGATACACGATCCGCTCCCCCCATTGATGCACTACTCTAGTGGCACACGTATCTGCCAGGTTGGCTCGTGTGAGCACGTGTAGTAGCCTGTTTGGACTGAATAAAACCACCGTTTGAAATTCAAAAGTTTGAAACGGTTGGTGGGCCAACAAGAGAAGTGATAGCTAGCTTTCCGGTGAAATTTTTTAATGAAGCATTTAGTATAGTGGGTAGATGCAATAATACATAAACATTCTAATCATTTCAGGGTAATATTCAAAAATTTCAGGTGGGATTAATGCTAAATCTGATTTGACCAACCAACGGTGGGATCCACCCAATAAACAATCTGGATTGAGGTGGGCCAGGGAGATGCACCAATACAACTAGAGCCATGAAAATTTTCATGTGAGTTTTATTAAGGTTAACTGATTAAGTGCACCGACCTCCCCTCGGTTACATGATAATGGCACATGACTCCCTCACTTTTGGATTATTATAAATACCCCCTCTGTTTTATGGATTCACTGTAGAATCCCCTATTTCATGCATGATAACAAATGTGTGGGCTCATTATAGTGCATTAATGTCATCCAAACTATTCCACATTGTCAAAAAATAGGACACCCTAAAGTTCATGTTGATCCTACCATAAGTGGGCCATGGCATGTATATGGAGGTTTTGGGTGGTTGGATTAGTCTCATTTTTGGGCATCCAATTTTTATAGTAGAGCAACCTTGTTGGACAAGTTGGATGCCTTCTTTCCTTAATGGGGGTGTTTTGTCATTTGACAAAGATTTTTGTGACGTCCAAGTTTTGAAATGGATGTTTCACATAAGGTATCATTCACCACTAATACTATTACGAATTGCCTGATATCACGCTTTTTTCGACTGATACAGGTAGGGGTGTACATCAAGTCGAACCGAGTCGAGCTGGCTTCAGTTCGACTCAGCTCGAACAGTGGTTGACCTCAGCTCGAACTCAGCTCGGCCCTCGACCCTAACTGGCCAACTCGGCTCGGTTTAGTCAACAGCTCGGGTCAGCTTGAGTCGAGTTCGCCATTGAGGCATTTCCATAAACACCTGAACTGTAACTTTAAAATCCCACTGTTTTACAAACAAGAGCAATGGTTTTACAAGTATTTTCTCAAACACCTTCTAAGTAACATAAAAATTAACAAAAAGTTAAAAAAAAAGGTATTTATTTCATGTAAATACTTTCCTTGCCACCGTGCCACGGACAAACCTTCCTTGCCACCTTACCACCAGCCACATTTTGTTGAGGCATTTTACAAACGGTTGGTGAGCAACATCAATGGCAAAGTAACCATGTCACCGAACTAGTTGGATTCAAGCTGGATTCGATCCAAGTCGAGTCGAGCTAGGGCTTGCTTGAACTCAGCTTGAACTCATTTTCAAGCTCAAAAAATCAGCTCGACTCGGCTCGAACTCAGCTTCGAACCAAGTCAAATTGAGCTTTTTCGAGTCGAGTCGAGTCAAGCGAGCTAACCGAGCAAGCTCGGTTCATGTACACCCCTAGATACAGGCCAATATGCCTGGATCTTTTGTGGCTGATATGTCCACGTGTATGGACTTGGATTGAGTACTACCCTCGTCTATCCCAAGCTTGAAATAGGTTGGAGCTTTGAGGGGCTCACCATGATGTATGGCTTTACCCACATGGTCCATCCATTTTTAGAAGTGAGTCACATAGAAGCATAGTGAGCCGTCGAGCATCAATTGACTAAGTCGTATATATAGATCCTGATCAAGCCTTTGTTTCTCGAGATCATGGTCACCTTTATAGATCGTTATCGGTGACTAGGACCTTCGTGATTGAGGCATGAAGGCATACCCATAGCATAGTCAGTTGTTTCTACTTCTAGGCCTATATACAAGGGCATAAATAGATCCACCCATTAAAGTAAGGGTAGATGCATATAAATTTTTTTTTGTTAGCTTGTTAGTACACCCTACTGTCAGTTGACACTTCACTGTTAGCCACCCCCACTACGGAACGATACCAAGCCCTTAGTGTTGAAACGAGGTAACTTTCACTCACTCTACTACTTGAGCTATGGATCAGGGTGTGGATGCATATAAATAGATACATTAACTTCATTGGCTTCTTTTTATTTGTTTAAGCATCACCCACGCCATCCGGCCTTCTTGTACCTGCACTAGGTTTACTAGGTATCTCCCTCTATGAAGATCCATATCTTATTGAGTGGGATCCTGATCCATATCCAAAGCTTGAGTGGACCACACGGTTGGGATTAAACTCCTCTAAACTTCATGGGAGTCGTAAAAGTTTTGGATCAAGCTAATATTTGTGTTTTCCCTTCATACATGTCCACGTGACCTTATGAACAGTTGCATGGAAAATAAACATTTTGGTGGGCCTTAAAAAGGTTTCAATGGTGGACATTATTTTCCCCATTTCTTCCTGTGATGTGGTCCACTTTAGCATTGGATCTCTTCATTTTGGGGCTCATATCTTAAACTGACATTAAAAATAAAAAATAAAAAATGAATGGATGGCATGGATAAACCCATACATCACGGTAGGCCCCTCGGAGCCATGCCTGTTACGAGCTTAAAAAAATACTATGAACCTTTAAAACCTTGGTAACATCTTTGAGAGAGGAACTTATGTACAATAATCCAAAACAGAAGGTAGGTAAATATAATTATAACAAAAATGAGGCGGGTATCAGCAACTAACCCATTTCATCATCTCCGGTTGAATAGAAAGGGTCCATCTAAGGCGGGAACATCCAACGGTCGGTACGACACCGACTGATTTGGCCACCTGTGCCATTTAATATTCATATCTTGTCGGTTCAAAACAATGATTAACAATTTAACGGTCTGTGTACGTTGCTAAAATCGATTTGACATGAGATTACGACAGTTACAAAGAGTAGAGCTGATCACCTACACATACCTGCATGATAATTCGTCATGGTGTCCCATCTTTTCCGCCAAGATACCACTCGTGTAGGACATCTGAGCCGCAAAATGGTAAGTACTATCAAGAAGATCATCCTTCCTGGAAATCAGGATAATTTTCTCATCAGGTGAGTCACGCCTCTACGTTAAGTCTCACAATCGTTTGTCCATTTATTCCTTCAGCGTGGCCCATCTGATGAACGAAATGGCCTGATTTTTGCGTCAGAAGATCTTCATGGTGAGGATTAATGTCTGCACGGTATGGATTTCACATACAAGTTTCATGTTGGTGAGACAGATAAGAGACACAAGTACACATGCAAGCACGTGTAGAGAATATATGATTGTTTAGCTGTTAACAAGTTGGAAGCTGATTGGCTGGTGTACCACACACCACCGACCTGGATGGTGTGGGTACGTGTCGGGCGAGGACGATCTCTGACGCACGGTTCAAAGGAGATCAAAGTTACATGGGCCTCAAAATAATGTAATTATTATATCCACACCGTTCATCCATTTGGAGAGATCACTTTAGCGCATGAGCCCAAAATCGAGTCGTATGAAAAGCTCCAGTGGACCACACCGTACCACACTGTAAGTATTAGTGGAACAATGATTCTCACCATTAAAACATTCTTAGAATTGACTATAATGTTTATTTTCCATCCAATCTCTTCATAAGGTCACACAAACATAAATGAATAGGAAAAACAAATATCATATTGATCCAAAACTTCTGTCATCTCAGAAGGGTTTCAATGGTAGACGTTCAATCCCCACCGCTTTTTACAGTGTGGTCAACTATATATTTGGATCTGTCTTATGTTTCGGCTCAAGTCTTACATCGAGCTTGCCAAATGGACGGACGGTTTGGATATAACAAATACCTCATGATGGGATCCACAGAACTTGGTGACGTCAAGACATCAGCCAGGTCGGTGATGTGTGGTACACCAGCCAATTCGCTTCCAAGTTTACAAGTTCCCGTTTGTTCCCCCAACTTCCCATGGTTGTTTTATCTACGAAAAAAGCCCTTTAATGCTCTGGTGGAATGTGATGAATGATACCCATGCACTCAGACATTGAACACGTGGCCATTTGTAACTCAAACTAAGCCGTCCAAATAGTGGGCAATGCAATAGATGGTTGTAAATCAACAACTATGCTGAAATGATGCCTTTTCAATTAGTTGATATATAATGGACGGCCAACATGAAGAATAATCAATGGTCAGAATTCAACAGAGATAACAATCACCCCAATTAATATTATTTTAGTTTTATTGTAGATGAATAGTTGGGTCCCTGGCTTAGATGGTCCATTTAACAAATGCAAGTGCAGGTGTATCATCCATCACACTGTGCTAGAGTATCAAATACCTCCTCTTCATTTATTTATTTGTACCTACTCTTTTAGGAGAATATCATTAAAATATCTTTGAAAATTTGAAGCGGCCTCTAATATGTATGGATGACCAAAAACTACCAGTCCCAATCTACACAAATGATGGAAATTAAATGTCGTGTCCTTGAAGATGGGACACAACTCCAGCTTACCTACCAGAAGAAAGTAAAAGATGGGCCCCACCAGGGAAGAAGGTTCAAAGTCTACACATCTTGGTAATCAACGGTCGGCTGTGTTTGGTGAGAAATTAGCGTAGAGGTTAAAAAAGTAACTAGAGCATTGGTGAGATGGCTTTGACCGTTGGTATGAAAGTCTGTGGAGGAAGGGCTGTTAATGAGCTGGGCATAACTTGGCCTGGGTCTGGATTTTGAAGTGTTGGGGTGGGCCCATCTTGAATTGTGATTTTGATCCATGTGTCAATCCGAACCTGACTTTGGGTTGGGCTTCGGCTTTAACTACATTTGAACCCAGGTATGGATTAGGTTGGGCTTAGACCGCAACCTGACTCTAAGTTAGGGTTGGGCGTAGATTGAAGCGCTAGGTAACTCAATCTAACTTGCAGATAGCCTTGCATATAGTATATAACCTCATGAGTTATGACTAACATACATGATATAAATATAAAATCATGACTTATATAAAATAAATAAATTAATGGTTAGTACCGTTGGTGTTGTTTTTGGAGTGTACTTTCATTTCTTTTTATATTGTTAGTGAGTTTTTATTTATTTATTTAATTTAATTTGTTTACAAGTGTGATTATAGACCTTATCTTTTCAAATTTATTGGTAGCGTGAATATTACTTTAATAATAATATTTGATTGTTAGATGTTTGATTTTTTGTACTAGTTGCATGTGTTAACCCTATCCATCTAGCCCAACCCAACTTGACCCAACTCAAATTTAGTTAGGGTTAAGCATTCCATTGCCATGCATGGGTTGGGCGATTGGCTTGGGTTGACTCTCAACCCAAAGCACCCTGCCCAAGTTGTACCCATAGACCTGCCCCTTCAAAGGGAATTGACAAAAGTGCAATCCTCATCACCAACCCATGGGCCATTGATGGAATTTCAATCAAAGGGAAACTGCATGGCCATTGTGGGAGTGGATAAGGTGTCACCCTTGATGTGGTGCCATATCATTAGTGAGCAAATGCTCTCAAGGAAGGGCCCACCAACTTTTATAGGTTGAGCATGTACTCAACCCCTCTCTAACACACACCTGGGCACTAATGAAATGGCGCCACATCAAGAGTGACACCTTGTTTGATGCTATCTGGGCAATGCCTAATCTGAAAGGCAAGCTCCAGAGTTTATTTTTAGAGGGATGTTGGATGAAGTAAGGCACACTTCATTATTATTAGCATCGGACTATAACAAGACCCGTGTTTATCATCCGTCCATGGCAAAGTAGTTGAGGGGAATCATATCACAATTCCATATAAGATAGGGCAATAATGGAAAGATGCCCCCATTTGCTTCTACTCTTGAGAGGAAGCATATCCAAGAAGGACCCACTTTGCAAAGCATCACATCCATCTAATAGTGCAAATGGGCTAGGTCCAGTTTTTAAATGGGGTCATAACCAAACTCAAGAAAAAGTAGTTAATCGCATATATGCAATTCATTGTTTTAGGGTATTGCAATATTTTGCCATCTTCCCCTAAAATATGATTACCCAATCCACTAGCTAGAGCTGGACATGAGTCAAGCTAGCCCGTTTGGCTTGCTTGACTCAGCTCGATCGAACGTTGGGTTCAAATTAGGTCGAGCCATTGTTTTAAGCTCAAAAATTATTTGAGCCGAGCTCGAGTTGACCCTAGATTGATTCGGCTCAGTTTGGAGTTTAGATAAGTTCAACTCGGTTGAACTTCGATTCAGCTTGGCTCGTTCCCCCTCATTCCTACTTATCGAGTCTCGACAACTAGCCCTTCTCGACTAGATGAGTCGCCCCCGCCCCCTCACATCCGACATCTCATCTGTCGCCTCTGGTCCTGCTCTCAACTCTCTCTTACTCTCACCCGTCCACCTCTGGCCCTTCGCTCTCGAGTTTGGAATCTCTCTCTCTCTCTCTCTCTCTCTCTCTCTCTCCTGTCCACCTCTACTCCCTTGATTGGTTGTTCGCCTTTGCATAGACTTGGCTGCAACTGTTGGTTACCTTTTCTGAGCAAAACATGGTAACCCCTGGTTTGCTGCCATCTGGTCACTTTAGTAAATTTGTGAATTGATTAGTATATTTGTGAATTTTTGAATTTGTAAATTTGTGAATTGATCTCGCTCATCTGCCTTTGCACAGAGTCAACTCCCACTGTCTAGTCCGGCACTGTCCAGTCACCTTTTTCAAGCAAAACATGGTAACCCTTAGTCCGCCACTTTCCGGTCACGTTAGTAAATTGATTAGTATATTTGTAAATTTATGAATTGATTAGTATATTTGTGAACTGATTAATATATTAGTAAATTTGTGAATTGATTAGTATATTTGTGAATTTGTAAAGTAGGCTTGAAAGCTCGAGCTCAAAGTAGGCTCTGAGAGCTAAGCTGGCCTACCCGACTCGAGGACCAAGCCAGGCCCAACGCAAATCCTACTCATGTGATAAAAGGGTATGATTTAGGTCCAACAGTGCCCAGACCTGACCCGACCCGACCCATTAAATTATTGGGTCACCTATTTTTGACTTGGACCTGACCCAAACCTCAACTTTAATGGTTCGACCTAGGTCCAAAATTCTTACCCAATTCTCAGGTAGGTCAGGTCGAGGCCCCTTCAATGCAACCCTTTAAATTATTGGGTCAGCTACTTCGATGCCAAACCTAAACTTTAATGGGTTGGACCTGTGTCCAAAATTCTGACCCGATTATTAGATAGGTTGGGTCGAGGGGGCCTCGACCCAACTCGACCACAAGGTCCATCACAATAAGGATGGCAGAATCATAGAGTTAAAGGGCAGTGAATCACGTGCGGACCTCACCCAAGATGGTGACAGAATCGTAGAGTTAAAAGAGGGGAGTGAATTACGTGCGGACCTCAGCCAAGATGGTGGGTCCCACCTTGATGTATGTATACTATTTCCACGCCGTCCATCCATTTTGCCATATTATTTTAGGGCATGAGCCCAAAAATGAAACAAATCCAAATCTCAAGTGGACCATCTGGTAGGAAACAGTGGTGATTGACCATTAAATACTTCCTGTGGGACACAGAATTTGTGGATCAAGCTGAAATTTGTTTTCTTCCCTTCAAGATTTTATGATCTTATCAAGAGGTTGGATGGCAAATAAATATTATCCAAACATTACAGTGGGCCCTAGGAAGGTTTTAATGGTAAGGGCATTCAATCACCACCGTTTCCTACAGTATGGTCCACCTGAGATAAGGGTTCTATTTCCTTTTTGGGCTCATGCCATAAAATGGAAATCAGATTTCGTACTGAGTTACTCAAAACGCTTTTATCGTACCGAGTAAACTCAGTTGGGCCCACTGTTAATGTATGTGGTTTATCCGCACTGTCCATCCATTTTTACTGATAATTTTAAGGGTTGATACCAAAATTGAAGTGAATCCAAAGCTCAAGTGGACCATTACACAGGAAACAGTGTGGAATAATGATTTCCACCGTTGAAATCTTCCTAGGGTCCAAATTAATTTTTATTTGTTATCCAAACTGTTCATAAGATCACAAAGACATGGATGAAGAGAAACCACAAACATCAGCTTGATCCAAAACTTCTGTCCTCCAAAAAATTTTCAATGGTAGATGTTCAATCAAACTGTTTCCTGTAGTGTGGTCCACTTGAGATTTTAATTTGCTTCATTTTTGGGATCTAGTCCTAAAATTATCTGTTAATATGGATTAACGAGTGGATAATATAAATAAATAACAGTGGACCCCACACAGTTTACTCAGTACGCTAAGGGTACTGAGTTACTGAGTACGCAATCCGCTTCCCATAAAATGACCTGGCAAAAACGGATATAGAATACAGACATCAAGGTGGGCCCACGGTAAGGGCTGCACCCTCTTGGGCGAGGCACTACTGAGAAAAAGAAATTTCACTAATGCTGTCCAACACCCAATCATTTCCTGGTAACAGCATTAAGCCCAATTGTAAAAGATGAATGACATTGGGTCCTAGATCGGGTTGGTTGGCAAGGGTGAAGAAGTACAACGTCACACATTTCCAAAGAATCCACTGAAGAATCCTCCATCTCCAGTGAAGCCAATCAGATCAATGGTTTGGAAATTATTTTTAAAAAAAAACATATTTAGCCAAGGACTTGAAATTTCCTCAATTACATAGGCTGCATGATCCATTTCCCCAAGCACATGCGTGGGCACGCACGCACAGCTTACAAGAATAGCCCCTGAGTGTGACCTGTGAATCTGGACCAGCTGGACCCTCAACAAGTCCTATCAGGACACCATCTGGTGGGCCATCACGAACCCCATCAGGACCAACGTGCATGTAACAACAACAGTCAACATAGAGCAATGTAGAGACAGGCTTCTATTACATCTGTATAACTGGGCCGTTTATACTTTTGAGGCAATTTACAACAGAGTGATTACAATGACAAGAACAGATACACCAGCTGCAACAACAGCAACAAACAACAAACAAACAAACGACACAGACTACAGATTCTCAATCACCCATTTCGATCACATCACCATCTTCATAAGAATGTGGAATTTAGAAGAAAAAAGGAAAAAGAAAAAGAATAGATAATCCTGCTGTAAAAGGTTGAGAATGAGGGAAAGGTCATGCCCTTAAATAATAGTACATGAGCAGCCCTTCTTCAGCATCTCATCCGGGTCCTTATCTGCACTCATTAAGAAAAAAGAAAAACAAAAAAGAGGGCTATGTCAATAGAAAAATTAGAATGTGACTCTACAGGATCACTGTGAGTGCCTCAAAAGAATTAGAGAAAACTTCAATATTCTGGCAGTGTGATGGATGATACATACGTACTTGCAAATTACTTATACATAGCATAAGTGGCATAAAATGAATTCAAATTAAACTGTCCAAATTATGGGCCCTAGTTCAGATGCATCGAGAACAAAAATGACACACATCTGAGTATCTGACAATCAAATGTGGACATCTATTGGATGGTTAAAAATGAAAAATATCCAACAATCCTATTTCGACAAGTGTCCACGAATCAGAGGACAGGATTGTCCAACCAATTTGATTTTGGAGCTACGGCTTAGTGACACTAATTTCCACAATTTACTAGGACCATTTCTGACTGCCTTCATATCAAGCATCATACACAACTGGGGTATCAAATAAATTCCCCAAAGAACAAGTACAGTTCCGCTCTGTTCTAGGCAGAGTTGTGTGTGGGACATGGATTAAGTACTACGCCCGCTGGGGCTCTGAGGGGCCCATAGTGATTTGTGGGTTTATCAACACCATCCGTCCATTTTTTCCATATCATTTTAGGCTATATGATGTAGGACAGCCTAATCCAACCTTAAATGAGCATGGTATTTGAAAAGGGTAGATTTATGCAATATTTAAAAACAAATAAAATATCAGCCTTATACATCATAAACATAAGAAAGAAATAAGGTTAACTTAGCATTGATTATGGTCATCCATCACAAACACGAAGTATTAAATCTTAAAATCCGAATTTAGTTAGATCTGGCGAAAGATAGAACTTTCGTCTTGCAAGAGGTCCATCTAACGATCCAAGTAGATTTTCTAATCCAGAGAATAAGAATTTTCTGAATTGGGAAATCTAGAAAATGCAGAAAAAAGAATTGGTGGTTCTTCAAATTTAGGCTTTGGATAATGGGTTTTGAAGAATGTGAAATTAGGTTAATGTGGGGATGAAAATCTTTGAGATCTAATGATTTAGATAAAAAAATAAACAAGATCGGCTTCTAGATCTAAAGATTTTACGAGAAAAGGAAGAGAATGGGGTTAAAGAAAAGAGTACCTTGAGAAAAAAAAGAAGGAGAAAGAAGTAGAGGATGAGAAATCACTTCCCTGGGCTTCACGCTCTCTTCCAATCACTGGAAGTCGAAGACGAAATCGTCAGAAGCAAAAAGCTCTATTTTTCTTTCATAAACATAATATAGCATGTTTTAGGTTTAGGGCAACCCTTATAAATTCGTAATTACATGAAATTACCAAAATAACCCTACTAAAAAAGTTTCAACAAAAAAAAAGAAGAAGAAGAAGAAATTCGCACAAAAATTGTGCGCAAATTGTCTCAAAACTTAAATAAATCAAATTTTCATAAACTAAATTCAAATTAAAAATGCTCGATCGGCCCCGATGATAGCGCCATGAAGGTGGCGTAATAAAGGTGGGCCGTGACGATCCAACGGTACAAATGTCTCCTTTAAGCAACTTACACATGTCACGAACACATGTGTAAGGTCTTCAACCTCTAGAGACCCGACCTGTACCCGTATTCTAACCACATTGACACCGGTAACGATGCCTCCTGCGTTGATATACTTTGAATGACTTGGTGTCCACATCAGCTCCCCTCAGCTGAGAAGATCTCGACTCTAGTGAGATAAAACTCTTGTGCTTTTCTAACAAATATGGATCTAATCTTTGTAACTCTGCTTCCATCTACCATGTATAGTTGGATGATGGTCTGTTCTTCCACTTCACCAAGTACCTTTGAAATCCACGGTCTCGAGTGGAAACAATTTGTTCATCCACAATAACTTCAATTTCTTCTCCTCTCAGGTATAGTAGGCATAGGTAGTGTGGGTTAGGAAGAAAATTTAGAAATTAGCCAATGGTTTGGAACAAAATTAGGGTCTAAGGGATAGCTTGAACAAGGCATTAGATCCTCTACATTGAATGTTGAACTAATCCCCATATGAGGTGGAAGATCCATCACATACGCATTGGACCCAATATTTTTCAAAATCTTAAATGGTCCAGCACTGCATTCTTGTAACTTTTTAACGGTACCTTGTAGGAACCATTCTGGCCTTATCCTAACCATTACATAATCATCCTCGTTAAATTCTTGATTTCTACAATGTAAGTCAGCTGAAAATTTGTATTGTTCATTACTAGCATTTATCCGCCTCCTAATCTCTGCATGCAACTCATGAATGTAATGGGAAAATGCATCGGCTGACTCTGAGGTCCTCTGGGTGACTGACATAGGTAACAAATCTATGAGTAGTCTAGGTTTGTAACCACTAACAAACTCGAACAGACTCATACCCGTAGACTTATTAACTGAACTGTTATATGCGAACTCGGTGACGGGCAGGACTAAGTCCCAAGTTTTAATGCGTTCACTCACCAAACATCGTAGTAGATTTCCGAGACTTCAATTCACAACCTCAGTTTGGCCATTAGTTTGAGGATGGTAGGCAAAGGAGAACTGGAGTCGTACCCATCGTATGCCATAATGTCTTCCAAAAATAACTAGTAAACCGGACATCCCTGTCAGACACTGGTCTTAGGCAAACCATGTAATCGAACTACCCCATCAAAGAAAAGCTTGGCTATGTTGGACGCATCTGAGGTTTTAGAACAAGGGAGAGTGGGCCATTTTTTAGAAACGGTCCGCAACCACAAAAATGGAATCATGCTTTTTAATTGTCTTGAGAAGTCCAAACACGAAATCCATACTAATGTCTTGCCACAGTGCATGTGGTACTGGCAATGGCGTGTACAATCCAGTATTCTGCTTTTTCTGTTTTGCCAGTTGACATATTCGACATTGCCCTAAAATTTTGGCTACGTCTCGCTTGAGACTTGGCCAATAAAATCGATCCTCAACTAGGGCGATGGTCTTATCTCGACCAAAATGGCCAGCAATACCTCCAACATGAAGCTCCCAAACAAAGAAATCTCGGAGGGAAGTGCGGGGAATACAAAGTCGATCTCCTTTAAAAAGGAAACCATCTTTCAGCACAAACTCACTCGAACTATACTGGGCACCTAAGAGTGATATATATGTTCCCCCAAAATCTGGACACATGGGATACTCGTCTTTTAATTGCTCAAACCCAACAATTTATACACTCAAGGAGTTGAGCAATGTCAATCTCCTACTAAGAGCATCGGCTGGTTTGTTCTCAATCCCGGCTTCATGTTTTAGGACAAATGAATATTCCTGAAGAAACGTTGCTCACTTGGCATGCCTTGGGTTGAGCTTCTTTTGGGAATTCAAATACCTCAAAGCCTCGTGATTAGAAAACAAAAGAAATTCCTACGGTAGAAGATAATGACGCCAATGACATAACGACTGCACTACCACATAAAATTCTGTCATAGGTGGAATACTTTTGTTTTGTCTCATTCAGTTTCTCACTGAAATAGGCAATTGGATGACCCTCTTGGCTTACTACTCCTCTTATACCTACGCCTGAAGCATCATACGCTACTTCAAAGACTTTAAACAAATCTGAAAGACGCATGACAGGAGCCTCTATCATCTTGCCCTTAATATCTTTGAATGCCTTAGCCGCGGCCTTAAACCATATGAACTCCCCCATTTTAATGCAATCAGTAACGGGGGCCATAATAGTGCTAAATCCTCGAATGAACCGACGATAAAATGTAGCTAAGCCATGAAAGCTTCTCACATCATATATGTTCCATAGTTCAGGCCAGTCAACCATGGCCTTGACTTTTTCTAGATCTGCTCACATCCCTACAAACAACACTATAAACCCTAAGAAGACAACCCTATCAAACAAGAACGAATATTTCTTAAGGTTCACACATAACCTCTCCGCCCTCAGGATACTACAGACCTGCCTCAGGTGGTCGAGATGCAGCTCTTTAATGGTACTATATATGAGTATGTTATCAAAATAAACCACTAAGAACTTCCCCATAAAGGGTCTCAAAACCTGGGTCATCACATGCATAAAAGTACTGGTGCATTAAGCCAAAGGGCATGACCAACCACTCGTACAACCCATCCTTCGTCTTGAAGACTATCTTCCACTCATTTCCTAGGCATATGCGTATCTGGTGATACCCGCTCTTGAGGTCTATCTTGGAAAAAATGGTGGATCTGGCCATCATGTCTAACATATCATCAAGCTTCGGTATCAGAAATCGATACTTGATCGTGATCTTATTAATGGCCCTACTATCCACACACATCCGCCACGTACCATCTTTCTTAGGCGTTAAGAGCGCTGATATGGCACATGGACACATGCTCTCACGGATGAAACCCTTTCGTAGGAGCTCATTTACCTGTCTATGCAACTCTGCATGCTCTGCAAGGTTCATCCTGTTAGCTCATCTGGTAAATCCTCAAGGAATACATCATTGTACTCCTCAAGAACCGAAGTTACCTCAGGGAGTAACTCTACATGAACCTCGGGTGTAACTTCCTTAGCCATTAGGGCGTACACCGTCGAATCATCCTCTATCTCTTTCTCAAACTCTTTTGCATTTATGATATGTAGAGACTTCAGAATAGATTTCCTCACATCCTTCCTTGACTCACTTGTTTTCACATCCCTAGCCTTATCCGCGTGGCTCTTGGGTGGCAACGAATTAATCTTGATTTTCTTGCCCTCATGCGTGAATATACACACATTTGAGCAACCAAAAATCGTGACATCTCTATCGTATAACCACGGCCTCCCTAAAATGATGTGACCTACATCCATAGGTAAAACATCACACCACAACATGTTTTTATATGAACCGATTTGGATGAGAACTAAACACTACTAGGACACAGGCATAAAAGATGTGTTAACCCAAGAAACCTTGTAGGGTTGAAGGTGAGGGATGAACTTCAAACCCAAATAAGTGACTGTGCTAGCTGAGACCATGTTGGTGCAACTACCACCATCCACGATGACTTTGCAATTTTTGTCACCGCTCTTGATAAACGTGTAGAAAATTGTGTTTCTGTGCCAATCATCACTCTCTTTGGCTTGCGCCAAAGCACATCTAACTACAGCTAGTGGTACAGTCTCTGGCTCTTCTTCTTCATAATCACTAGCACCTATGTCTGGGTGATATTCCTCAACTTCATAATTACCCATGTCATCAGCATTTTTATTTGACTCCTCTATGACTAAGGCTTTCCCGCAAGTCTTTGCCGTGCACTGGTATGCAAAATGACCAGTACCTCCGCACTCATAACATTTCAAGTGACTACAACTGCCAAGAATGGCACTAAGGACACCTTTGCCCTTATCATCCTTAGGCTTAGGCGGTGCACTAGTCTGCGCCCTAGGCTGACTTCCAATGTTAGGTTTGGTTCCTTGAAAACTAGATCTAACAGTAGAGTCTCGGGACTTAAAGCGCCTCATGACAGGAGACTTTAGGTAAAGCTCTAACTCCTGTACAACTTGGTAAGCCTAATTTAAATCACCCACTGCATGGGTCATATGCTCGCACTGCAAATCCATGCGAAGACCCACATTGAAACGCACCAATGTCACTAAGGGATCCTCTTGAATATCACACCACATCATATACTACTCAAATTTTGCAATGTAATCTGCAACCGACATAGATCCTTGGTGTAATGCTTACCACTAATCTAGGAGTTTTTGACAGTAAGAAAGGGAAAGATATTTTTCTTTTAATAGCTCTTTCATCTCTACCCAATGTGCAACTGGGACACCTCCTGATCTCTCGATCCTATGCTCCGTATTTGTCCAAAATAATTTAGTTTGACCCACAAGTTATCTTTGCAAACCGCACTTGTCTGTTCTCAGACATCTCATACCATTCAAAATAATGGTCCATGTCCGCTAACCAATCAAGGAATACTTTTGGGTCAAGACGCCCATCAAAACTAGGAGCATCTACTTTAATACTCTTTAAGACCCTCTCATCGACATCATAACGGTCTTGATACTCGACAGCAGACTGCAGATATCACACCCCTCCACGTACTACCCCTCGGCCACGTGCTCCACGACCTCTACCACGATTTTCTATCCGTTCCTCAACTACTCCCCCTGCGTGAGACTATTCATTCCCTCCAAGGTGGAGATTTCTCTTAGGCACGCTTCTATCTAATCCATACGAGTATTCGTGTTCCTAGATTGCGCCTCAATGGTGGCCAAACGTTGGTTGATCGTGTTCATCATCTCAGTCAACTGTTCCATATTGAAAATCAGGTGTAGAACAAATCCTCTACCAGTCCGAGTGGGCATACACAATAAGACTCAACTTAGGTTTCCTAAAACACGACTCTAAGAGATTGTTTTGACACGAGAATATGGACACTGATAATTCTAACCTTTAGAATGATGCAAATGTGGAAAAATTTAGATCGAGACTTTTTTTTTTTTTTTAATGATGCAAATCTGAAAATTTTAGGTCTAGACTCTATATGCTACGCACGAAACCCTAGAAAAATAAATAAATAAATAAACTATAAAAATAAAAATCTAGACTCTTGATAACTCGATATAAGATGACCCAATGCAAGAACCTAAGCTCTGATACCAATAATTAATGTAGGACGGCCTAATCTAACCTTAAATGAGCATGGAATTTGAAAGGGGCAGATTTATGCAATATTTAAAAACAAATAAAATATCACCCTTATACATCATAAACACAAGAAATAAGGTTAATTTAGCATTGATTATGGTCATCCATCACAAACACGAATTATTGAATCTTAAAATCTGAATTTAGTTGGATCTGGCGAAAGATAGAACTTTCGTCTTGCAATAGGTCCGTCTAACAATCCAAGTAGATTTTCTAATCCAGAGAATGAGAATTTTCTAGATTGGAAAATCTGAAAAATTCAGAAAAAAGAATTGGTGGTTCTTCAAATTTAGGCTTTGGGTAATGGGTTTTAAAGAATGTCAAATTAGGTTAATGTGGGGATGAAAATTTTTAAGATCCAATGATTTAGATAAAAAAAAAAAAGAAACAAGATCGGCTTCTAGATCTAAAGATTTTACGAGAAAATGAAGAGAATGGGGTTAAAGAAAATAGTACCTTAAGAAAAGAAAGAAGGAAAAAGAAGTGGAGGATGAGAAATTACTTCCCTGGGCCTCATGCCCTATTCCAATCACTGGAAATCGAAGACGAAATCATTAGAAGCAAAAAAGCTCTCTTTTTCTTTTATAAACATAATAACATGCTTTAGGTTTAGGGCAACCCTTATAAATTCGTAATTACATGAAATTACCAAAATACCCCTACTAAAAAAAGTTTCAAAAAAAAGAAAAGAAAAGAAATTCACACAAAAATTGTGCGCAAATTGTCTCAAAACTTAAATAAATCAAATGTTCATAAACTAAATTCAAATTAAAGATGCCCGATGATAACGCCATGAAGGTGGCGTAATGAAAGTGGGCCGTGACGATCCAACGGTCCTATCACACCATCCTCACGATCCAACGATTCAAATGTCTCTTTCAAGCAACTTACAGATGTCACGAATACGTGTAAGGTCTTCAACCTCTAGAGACCCGACCCATACCCGTCATCTAACCACATTGACACGGGTAACGCATGCATCCTGCGTTGATATACTATGAATGGCCGGATGTCCGCATCACTATAAGCCTAAAAATGAGGCAGATCGAAGGCTTCTACTACCCAAGATGTTTTTAATGGTGTGTTTAATCCCCACTGCGTGTTCCACCTAATCCTTAGATATGCTTCATTTTTAGCTTATATCCTAAAATGACATGGAAAAATGGATGGACAGTGTTGATAAGCTCATACATCACGGTGGGCCCCTCAGAGCCCCAGCCTATTCCGAGCTTGGGACAGGCAGGGGTAAGTACCTAATCCGTGCCCGTGTGTGTGGATGCCATAGTCCTGGGTGTTGGGAAAGATGATGTGATCTTCTGCCAGACTGTAAACATCAGCCACTGATCTACTTGGCCCAATCTCATGTTGATCGAACCATGCCAATGGAGATCTCCAAGTTCCCATTCAAGTCACTAGTGCTTTGCGTGCCAATGTGGCAGAGGTGTGTGAGACCAGAGCCGCCCATCAGTAGGCACCCGCTGTGAAGGTGCCCTGGCCCAAATCAGGCTGATTCACTCATCAGGCAGGCAACACATCCAAGAAGCATGAGTTTTGATCAGACAAGACCTGATTTTTATGCTGTAGGTACAGACACATACGCTGTAAGAAATTTATCAATGATCCACATTGTGCATGCATGGGTTAACAAGTTCTGATCTGACAGGACCTGATTTTTACAACCAATAGAGAGCTAAAAGATGGGCTCTGCCAGATGAGCAGCTTGGATCTTCCAAGTTGGCACATGAGTGGTGTTGGCATTTCTACATACAAGAAGGTGAAATTTATCAATGATCCACATTGTGCATGCATGGGTTAACAAGTTCTGATCCGACAGGACCTGATTTTTACAACCAATAGAGAGCTAAAAGATGGGCTCTGCCAGACGAGCAGCTTGGATCTTCCACGTTCACACATGAGTGGTGTTGGCATTTCTACATACAAGAAGGTGCAGCTTTTACATATCCAATCAGGGGAGAGACAAAAAAGATTGGAAGATTCACACAGACCTTGACTGGGATTCTTGGCAGTTAATCAGGTAAAGAAAATGCCTGCTAATGCACCCAAGAGGAGCCCAACAAATCATGTCTCGATAAACTTCCCCAACAATGGAGGAGTTAGGGTCCTGACTGATTCCTGAATCTACTGATACAACAGGACATGAATGTCCTGCTGATAAAAATACAAATAAAAAGAAGACAAGAAAAAGACAGGGTGCAACGTGCCCACCGGCCTATCACTTGGAGATTCAGGTCCCCCCCTTTCTTTATCAGCAGGAGAAAATTGGTCTGGATTGCCAAACAACGGGCCTCTGGATGATCCAGATCCTGAGCCGAAGAGACCAGCTGTGCATCAGGATGTCCCAAAATCTTCCTGTTCCAGATCAGAAGATACCACGGGGGAGTTTGGATTGTAAGTTACTTAACCTACTTATGCCTCAAGTAGCTTATCTTGGTTTCTACTTACGTAAGTAGATAAGTATGCTTGGTAAACAACATACTTATCAGCTTCGCCTCTCTTTCGTCTTTCTTGATGCCTCTCTTCAGCAACTTATGAAAAGTAGAAAAGCTAAAAGAATTAATTGAAGTGACTGAAGCAGTTTTAAGTAAAAAAGTTACTTATAACTAATGATAAATCAAACTTACTTATCTAAAATAAGCTTACTTATCTACTGCTGTAAGTAGAAAAAGTAACTTATTTGGTGGTATCCAAACGGGCCCTAAGCATCCACCAAACTTTTTGGTTCCTTTTTCCCGACCATTACTATGTTTCTTTCCGAATTGTCTATTTGTACATACATCACTGTTTGAAGGGTTACATTTCCTTTTTGAGAAATTTTATGGGCATCCCCATCCAGTGTGGCCCATCAAATCAACCATCTAAAAGGCTCAAATATCGGACAACTGTTAAATACTGGGCACATTGGAACTCCTATAGTTCCCCTACTAATACAGAATGCAAATGCAGCAATTTCAAAACAAGGCAACGAGTGCCAAAATACAAACACATACCTGTTTTCTTTCTTGCCACAGAGGGCTGAACCACCACATGCATTGTGATGACCCCACCAGGAAGCTCCCCAAGAGGTATTCTGGACTCAGCGAGTGTCTTCGCATTCTCCAAGACTTTTCCAGAATATATGAGTTTCACATCATTCACTGCCTTGGGCACAATTTTTTTGTCTGGCGGCACAGGTTCATTAAAGACACAAATAGCACATCAGAAAGGGACCAATAATTTTATTTTTAAAAAATTCCAGTTAATATTATAGGGTAAGAGTACCACAGAAGTGGGACTTGATTCACAGTGGAGTCGTCTCCACTGAGCTTACTTGACATAAACAACACCGTAAATATAGCAACATGGATGGTGAATAACACATTGATCAGAAGATCTTAGCAATCAGATTGTTAGTGCAACTTAATGGGAAAATACCAAAAATAGATGAACAGTCTCAGTTAGCCATGAATGGGATTGGGTCATCTGAGCTGTGCAGTTTTGAGCTGCAGTCCATCCACTACAGAAACCCTAGATGGACAGTCCCAATTCACCACCTGCGCCACCACATGTGGTAGAAAGTAGGTTGCCTGGAAGCTTCTGCAGTCTGGAGAACTGACATCTATAAATCTTAGAAGCAATGGTTCTTGCTACAACAATACTGCAGAAGTACCAAGACCGTCAATGCATCATAAATAAGACTGAAAGGCCAGTGGCATTAGATATGTGTGGGCATAAAAAGTACAATGTAACCAGAGGATAAAATGGGATCAAACAGTATTGCCAGGAATTGAGTCTTGATGCACTTGTTCAATCTCTAAGCATAAAGAGATCAGGTTATTTTCTTCTTTTTTCTAGGCGTTTTGGGAACCCTAGAAGGTTGTTGGCCTCTATCGATGAATCTGTATTGCTGCCATTAGTCACTTACTAATACTGCTTAGTCCCAATGTTGGGAGTACCTCCAACCAAAGTACAGTTTCACCTATGTATTTAGTAGGGAGTGTCCATTGATTTAGCCATCACGTTACTTTAATAGAGATTGTCTCGAAGATTTGCCCATGGAATTAAGATTACCCTTGTACCGTTTAGGAAGCTGTGTGTTATCTTTTCTTTTCTTTTCTTTTTTCCTGGTTGCATCCAGCCAACATTGGTTTGTTTGAGAGAGACGGTTCTTTGACATTGTGATGCAGGTAATGAAATCACTAATTAATGTAGGGGCATTTTCACACCGGGCTCGAGTGGGGTGGCCTGTGGGATGCAGGAGCAAACTCAGAGTGGGCGGCCCGTGTGAGGCGGTACCCATATGATGTGGGGCCTACGAGGAGGGTTCGGCCAAGGTCCTAACCCATGCAATGTGGGGCTGGGCTATGAGATAAAGGAATTAATTCGCCATGCTCTATCAATTCGAGCTTTTAGAGCGAGTGGTTAATTGTCCTGCATCAAAATGGTATCAGAGCGGGAGGTCTCATGTTCGAGACTCCTCATCGGGGGTGATTAATGCAAGGGCATTTTCACACCGGGCTCGAGTAGGGTGGCATGTGGGATGCAGGGGTACACTCGGGATGGGCAAAGGTATTCCGTATCGGTAACGGTGGCCGTAACAGTCACCACCATTACCGATACGGGTATCGACTGTAACGGCCGATACGGGGGTGTAATGACTGTTACGACCACCGTAACAGTTGAAAATTTTCTTTTGCCGAAAAATTTTGAAAAAATATTTATAAATTTAAGAATAATGTAAATATTGCAAATATGTATTCATTTTTTGTTTTGAATATGTTTATGTTAGTGTAACGGTCCACTCTTTGGTGAGAGTTGCATCGGGTTGTCTAGTGAATTTGTAAACATGATTATATGTATCTAATGTTTACACCACAATAAAGCATTAAAACTAGAAATAAGAAAATTTGCATAAATACTACTTTTTCAATTTTTTGAAAAAAAGAGAGGCCATCGGAACTTTTATTCGCTCAAATCACTTCAATCTACGATTTTAATATTAAAAACTATAGTAAGAGTGGTCGAAATCTATTGTAAAATGATCTAGGAGAGCTTTTGGAATGAGAAAAGATTAAAAAAGGGGGAGAAAAATGGATTTAAATAGGGAAAAAAGTGGTCGTTTTTTGACCGTTATGGGGGTAACGGTCGTTATGCCTTGTAACGGCCGATACAGTGCCAAAAAATCAATTGCCCTGTTTCACCCCCGTATCGCGTAATGGTCATGTACGTATCGGCCTTTTCGGGCGTATCATAACGGATACAGAACACCTTAGGGTGGGTGGCCTGTGTGAGGCGGTACCCATGTGATGTGGGGCCCATGAGGGGGGTTCAGCCAAGGTCCTAACCCATGCGATGTGAGACCTGGGCTATGAGATAAAAGGGATTAATTCACCATACTCTATCAGTTCAAGCTTTTAAAGCAAGTGGTTAATTGTCCTTCATCACTGATGAAAGGCACAAAAGAAGGCACTCATGCCCAGTGCCCAAGAAAGATATTGGAAAGAATTTAGAGGATGGCAGTAAGTGGCTCATCCAGAATCCCTTTTCAAATTCTTAATACAATGAGTTGTGAATTAAATGCAGTGGATTTGGAAGTGGTGCATATTTGCAGGCATTTTCCTTTTCACAATCAATGGCAGCTATCTAGGTTATTTGGAGATAATAGAGGTTTGAGGGAGGGGGTTTCCTCATACCATTTCGTCTTTTCCTTGGTGCCACTATGTTTCATTCATTTTTAGGACTAAAAGTTCCATGGCATTGAAGTTTTACCAGGATGGACAAAATATCTCTCATCTTAAATACCTTGATGATATAACAATTTCTCGCAGGCCTTGGGTCAGGTTTAGGCCAACAAGAGCCCTTTCTTTTCCTTCCCTTTTTTTTTTTAAAAAAATTTAGGGGCCATTTGGATCTTAAGTTTATTAAGATAAGCTACCAATGCTTCAAGTAGCTTATCTTGGTTTCTACTTACTAAGTTGATAAGTATGTTTGGTAAACAACATACTTATGAGCTTCTCCTCTCTTTCATCTGTCCCAATGCCTCTCTTCAGCAATATATGAAAAGTAGAAAAGCTAAAAAATTTAATTGAAGTTATTAAGTACTTTAAGTAAAAGAGTTACTCATAACCAATCATAAACCAAACTTGAAATAAGTTATTTATCTACTGTTGTAAGTAGAAAAGGTCTAGTGGTATCCAAACGGGCCCTTGAAGCGTAGGCAAAATTAGGTCTTCTTGGTGAAGAGCTAATATCATACATTCACCATATTCATCAGCAATATCCTGTTTTTATTATTTATTACTATAGACGATCTAAAGGAAGCTTTTGGAAGATTTTGCTTTGCAGAGGTTGCTTTCATTCTGAAGATGAAAGGCATAGGCATAAGCCACAGTATTACTTTTGTTCAATTCTGGTACTTAGACAAAGCATGCATGGCAATCAATGTAAATGGCAGGCTACTCTCTGGAAGGCAAATTAATGCACGTGAAGCTAGAGACATGTAGACAGAGAAGGTTGAGTAGAATCTCTCTGTTCTTCCTTCAGCCAATGCTTGCTAGATCTGGAGATCGGGGGCCAGTCATTTCTTGTTTATACCACCATTTAAACCTTGGCTCTAACAACCTTGGCGCTAACTTGCTCTGACCAATCAACCCCCAAAAGCCTGATTGATGGGACTAGATCTTCTTCCGGTCCTTCCCTAAGTCAGCAAGTCCCCAGTCGCTCAGATAGAGCAAACAGTGTGTTCGAAGGGGAGGTTGAGGAGATGAGAGGAAGGCAGCGGCGGACTAGTGTGGATCAATAATCAGATATAGCAGAGGAGTTGCAGAGGGGTCTAGGATTTCTTTTCGTCCCTGCAGTAGTGGTCACATGGTAGCTCTGTAGAGGTGCACAGCATACTAAATGTTCGTAAGTCCATAAAAGAGTTTAGACACCTTAAAAGAATGGTAGTCTTGTTGGAAGCATGTAAAGGACAGTTGTTGGTGCACCTTTGCCTTCTCAACTACCCCGACTTGCCTTCTCTAGTGGAAATGTTTCTCCTATTCCTTTTCTTCTTTTTTTATCTCTCATGCCAGCCCTCTTCTTTGTGTACCTTTGCCGTCTTTGAGGTCAACGTCGGTTCGGGAAGTATCAGGGGCTGGTTTGGAGTGCAACATTTACCCCTAATGTCACAGGGGGTGCCTCATCATTTACTCCAGTCGAAGCTACCATGTTTCTGCAGCAGAGGTGGGGTATATGAATGGGGCTCTGTTGAGGTTGAAGTTCTGTTGGAGAGATCTGTGAGGGAGAGAAAACTCACAAAAGGTGAAGAGGGTCTGGGGAAGACCAGTTTTAAAAGCCAAATGTCTGGAAGACAGCAGTCAATGTGCAATGTCTGATGATCTGGCAGAGCCACAAAGGGCTTGATCAATAGTGGCCAATATAACTTATTGTGTGGAGGAAATAAAAGAAGAGATTGCTTTGGTCCCCATTGAAGGTTTATTCCTTGCACTATCTGATGGAAGGGATTCAGATGAGTCACCATGGGTCAATAGGAATCCTGCAAAGTTAGCAAAAATGATTGGGGTCAACATTGATGGAGACGAAGAGCACTTCAAAACCATTCTTCGTAGAATTGAAACCAGAAGAATATTGGCCAGTTCTTCTTGTGTTATCTCGACTATTAAGAAACCAATGCGATTTAGGGAACTTCAAAACTTAAAATTGAGCATAAGTTACGTTGATAGGCAGGTGAGAAGGATGCCTTCAGGGGGAGAGAATCAATCTTGGAATTATGCCCAAGAGAATCTCATTTCTTGGAACAACATGGGGTTGGGAAGAATATATAAAAGATTAGCAATTAAAGATCTAGTTTGCTCCAATAAAGCTGGTGTGCTTTTGCTGCAAGAGATGAAAAAGGAATCAATGGCCATCTATGAAGTTAAGGAGATTTTGGACTTTAGAAGGGTGTGAATAAAGGTCACAAATCAGGTGAATTCTGATTATGTGGGATTCAAATTCATTGAGAAAGGTTTCATCTGTTGAAAGGAATAGTCACTTAATAGCCTTTTGCACATAATTGAATAAAATATAAACTAGAGATGAATAACTAGGCATTTGGGTCTAGCCCACTAGCAAAGCCCAAGATGGCCATACAGCAATGTACACGGTTTTGGGATATTTATAATAAAGAGATGCTGCTTGGTTTCCTACCTGAGCAACCCACATTCTCCTCTCTAAGCTCTCCTCTTTCATATTCTCTCTTCTTCCTTTCTCATCTTCACACCTACAAGCGGCTTCTACAAGATCAGCACCAGGTAGAAGTTTTCATGCTGAAAGTGTGAGTTGAATAGGAAATCTGAAGAGTTGCATAGGAAGTTAGAAGTTGCATACATGGGCTTCGGCCCAATCCACATGTTGGGGACCAAGACCCCTAAACATTTTGTACACACATTTATAATATTATAAAAAGAGAGGAGTATAGGGTTTGCATATCCCAACTCTACACATTTTGCAATTCCCGTCTCCCTCTCATCTCTCTCACTCTCTCCTTCTTCCTCCTCTTCCATCTGTTTCTTCTCCATAATAAAATCTTTTGATCAGTCCTACAGTAAGGTTCTGCATGCATTGGACATTGGCCATGTAAATGGCCCACCATTGATCATCATGTAGATCAATGGTTGGTGCCATTTTATATCATCAATGGCGGGTAGATGGTTGCTGTCATTCTATTGCAATTAGTGGTGACTGGATGGCGGATACTCCTGGGTTTTAACTTCACTGTAGTCCTAATGTCTTGGGAAAGAAGCAACAGTTCTAGAATGTGCTTGGTCATGATCCAAGCTGCAACGATGTTCCATGGTGCTTGGGTGGTGACTTTGATGTTAACAGATTCGGTCACGAAAAAAAGAAGAAGATTGGTCTAGAATTACCACAAGCATGAAAGGCTTCAATGAGTTTGTCGTATATTTGCATGAAGCATGAAGCGAAGCAGCAATATATGTGAGTGCGGGAGCCAGGAAGCGTTTGTTTCAACACGTTAGCAAGTATAAAAGGTTACGAGGCAGGAGTGGGCGTGCTATCAGAAGCAGGAGCGGGAGTGCTTTGGAAGGATCGTGCAACTAAGGTTTGTCGTGAAGTGGGGGCTGACTGATTTCTTCCTGCGGGGTGCCAAGTTCACATTGTCATACAATCAGGATGTTCCGGCAATGAGTTGTCTAGACCGGTTCCTTATTTCTCCCTCTAGGGAGGACACTTTCTTTGAAGTAAATAAAAAAGTAATCCTCAGAGAATGTCAGATCATAAACCAATGTCTTTCCACTATGCTCAAATCATGGGACCCCTGACTGTTCCAGTTGGAATTAATGTGGATCGAACACTTACAAGTTTCATTTTTGGTTTAGGAGCTGTGGGCATCCTTTGTCATTGAGGGCAGTGTGAGGCACCAGTTCAGTAGCAAGCTTTGACAGGTGAAAGCAAGGTTAAAGGAATGGGAAAAGGTGCTTTCGGTGATCTGAAATTTTCGAAGGAGCCTCTAGAACAAGAGCACACAGATAGAGATGACGAGACAGTGGGAATATGTACCAAGACATTGCGACCAAGAAAGAGGAAGTTGCTGCACCGTTAGTTGCCATTTTGTGGAGGGAAGATATTCATTGGAGACAACAATCCATTGACAAATGGATCAACGAAGGGGACAACAATATGCCCTACATCCATAAGATGCAGGTGCACACAGAAAAGCGAATTGGTTCTCCTCAATCAAAGAAGGTGATGTGACTATATGGTAAACTTGAAATCTGTACATTCTCATTTCTTTGAGCCTTTTGTAAAGAGTTCCCCTTGAGACTGTTGTTAGGAGGGGTTGAGTTCGGTGACATCTCTGTTGAGCAACCTGCGGAACTGGAAGCATCCTTCAAACCAGAAGAGGTTCCTGCTGCCATATTTGATGCCAATTGAACATCTGGGTCGGATTGCTTCCCATTAACCTTCTTCGAAAGTTGCTGAGATGTGATCAAGGAAAATTTAACAATGGTTCTCAGTGAATTTCATTATCAGGCTACAGTTTACAAATCGTTAGGTGCTTCCACTGCATTAGCTCTGAAGAAAGAAGGGAAAGAAACAGTCTCAGACTACAGACCAATCAACCTTAATAGTAGTGCTTACAAGGTGATTGCCAACGCATGATATGGGAGATTGGGGAAAAGTGATCAACTGCATAATTTCTGCATCCCAAAGTGCTTATATTCTTCGTAGATCAGCTCTTGATCAACCGTTCTATGCCAATGAGCTTGTTGACAAATAAAGTAGGAATGAGCTAACTGGATTTATGTTCAAAGTAGATATCGAGAAGGCTTATGGTTGTGTCAATTGGGAACTTCTCATATATCATCGCACGGCATTTGGCATCAAATGGCAAGAGCTGGATCAGAGCCTGCATTCCTCCCATGATTCATTAATCTAGCAAACGACACACTCAAGGGCTTCTTCAAGGGTGAGCCTGGCATCTGTCAAGGGGACCCTCCATCCCCATTACTCCTTTGTTGTTTGCTGAATCATTGCCCAAACTGTCGAAGCGGGCTGTCAAGCTAGCATTATTAGGGTATGCGTTTGGGTAATGGGGAGATCGATGTGACCCAAGTTAAATATGCAAACAATACTTCGTTATTCGGAGACGAGACAACTTGGTGGACGAAGGCTTAAAACGTAAGGGATATTCTGCTTTTCGAAGTCGCTTCAGACCCGAAGGTAAATGTGACAAAAGCAGAATCACAAGTGTAAACTTAGACATTGAGCCTGTAACTGCTATCATAAAGGAAATAGGGTGTGGGGTACCTACTTTCCCAATGAATGATCTGGTAATTCCTCTTTTTATAGGCATATCTAAGAAAGAAATTTGAGATGGAGTGATCAAAAAGTACAACAGGAAGTTAGCTATTTTGAAATGTGACCTACCTACTATCAATTGGAAGAAAAATTACTTTTAATCAAATCTGTTCTAAAATGTTTACTGCTATATTTGTTGTCTATTTTGACATACCTAATAAAAGTCGCAAACATAGAGTTGAGCACAGAAAAGGTTCATTTGCAATGACTTAAGCATCATAGGCAGGGTGTGCCAAATCGGTTACGTATCGGCCGTATCGGCCGATACGTAATGGTAACGGTGCGAACCGTTACCCGTTTCGGGGCCGTATCGGCTGATACGATTTTTTGTACCCGTATCGGCCGATACGGGCCCGTTACGGGGTGTAACGGCCGTAACGGGCCCGTAACGGTAACTTTTTTTTTTCCATTTTTAGCTCATTTTTTGCTATTTTTTTGAAACCTCTTGCTTCTAAACTATTTTTTACTCCTTCTACTACTAATTTCGACCAACCTTAGCTAGGTATTTGAGATAAAAACACATTATATTACAGATTTTTTTGAATCAAAGCTCGGTGGGCCATTTTTCAGAAATTCGTCAAAAATAGGTATTTATACTTTTTTTAATATGTTTTGCTGTTTTAATCATGTCATATGATGTGTTAATCATAGTAGAACATGTTAATATACATTTTACAGATTTGGGGTGCCATTTAATAATTTTTTAATATTTTTTTCTATTTACGCATGAATTTTGGCCCCTTTTTTTAAAATTCGAAAAATCAAATTTTAATGGTTGTTTTGCTGTTTTAATCATGCCATTTGATGTGTTAATCATAGTAGAACATGTTAATGTACATTTTACAGATTTGGGGTGCCATTTTATATTTTTTAAATATTTTTTTCTATTTACGCATTTATTTTGGCCCTTTTTTTGAAAATTTGAAAAATCATTTTTTAATGATTCTTTTGCTGTTTTAATGACGCCATATGATGTGTTAATCATAGTAGAACATGTTAATGTGCATTTTACAGATTTGGGGTGCCATTTTATATATTTTTTATATTTTTTTCTATTTACGCATTTATTTTGGCCCTTTTTTTGAAAATTCGAAAAATCATTTTTTAATGATTCTTTTGCTGTTTTAATGATGCCATATGATGTGTTAATCATAGTAGAACATGTTAATATGCATTTTACAGATTTGGGGTGCCATTTTATATTTTTTTCTATTTACGCATATATTTCGGCCCTTTTTTTGAAAATTCGAAAAATCATTTTTTAATGATTCTTTTGCTGTTTTAATGATGTCATATGATGTGTTAATCATAGTAGAACATGTTAATGTGCATTTTACATATTTAGGGTGCCATTTTATATTTTTTTAATATTTTTTTCTATTTACGCATTTATTTCGGCCCTTTTTTTGAAAATTCGAAAAATCATTTTTTAATGATTCTTTTACTGTTTTAATGATGTCATATGATGTGTTAATCATAGTAGAACATGTTACTGTGCATTTTATATATTTGGGGTGCCATTTTATATTTTTTTTTTATATTTTTTTCTATTTACGCATGAATTTTGGCCCTCAAAAATAATTGCAAACACCTAAATGTAAGATATTTTCATATTACATTCATTCTAATATATCTATCATTGATAGTAGATAGTTAGAAAATTAAATATATAAATTTTGTAGTCAAATTCAGGTTATCTGGTTCATAAATTCATCAGACAGTCCGATACAACTTCTCACCAAAGAGTGGACCGTTACACCCCCATAAACATGTTCCAATTTATAAATGAATGCATATTTGGAATGCTTAGAATATTCCGGATTTAATCCATATTTTTTCATATTTTTTTGGCAAAAAAAAAAATTTGCGCCGTTACGGGCCGTTACGCCCCCGTATCCGTATCGGTTTTGGAGGTCACCGTTACGTTAACCGATACCGATACGGGACACCTTGATCATAGGTAGTGTGAAGATGTCTGCAAACAAATCCATTCTAGGGATTTGGGCCTTAAAAAACATCATAATGATCAATATAGCCTTGTTGGGTAATTAATGCAAGGGCATTTTCACACCAGGCTCGAGTGGGATGGCTTGTGGGATGAGGGGGCATGCTTGGGGTGGGTGGCCCGTGTGAAGTGGGCCCCACCTGTGTGAGGCAGGTGGCTCGTGTGATGCAGAACCCATGTGATGTGGGGCCCATGCGGGGTCCGGCCGAGGACCTAACCCATGAGATGTAGGGTCTGTGCTATGAGATAAAGTGATTAATTCGCCGCACTCTATCAATTCGAGCTTTTAGAGTAAGTGGGTAGTTGTCCTGCGTCAAAGCGGTATCATAGCAAGAGGTCTCGTGTTCGAGACTCCTCACCAAGGGTGATTAATGTAGAGACATTTTCACACCGGCCGAGGACCTAACCCATAGGATATGGATTGTGCTCCCGTGTGAGGCGGGTGGCTCGTGTGATACGGAACCCATATACTATGGGGCCCACGAGGGGGGTTTGGCCGAGGACCTAACCCATGAGATGTGGGGCCTGCGCTATGAGAAAATGGGATTGATTTGCCATGCTCTATCAGTTCGAGCTTTTAGACCGAGTGGTTAGTTGTCCTGCGTTAGTAATTGGTGGCCATGGGACGTCAATTGTGCTTCTTGCATGGCTGGTTATAATATATTGCAAGCAATTTCATAGGCTCAGTTTTTTCAATTTTAACCACTTCTGACACAGAGTTAGCAAAAGAAATAGACTGCATCTTTAGGAAGACTTGTGATGCTCGGACATGTCGTTAAGTGAATCTTTTGAGTTGATATATGTCCTATCTATCAATAAAGGCACTGCAGTTGATCAATTCTTTCAGAGGTTGGGTGGCAAATTATTCAGGAGCACTTCTTCAGATAGAATTTAAAAGATGAAGCAATCAACAATCTTGCAAGTCCGTTGGATACCTTACAGGGGGTTTATATCCCTAGGATAGGCATATCTAGGCCTCACAACAGATGCACTATCTTCAGTCAATTCTCTTTACCTGGTGTTGTCTGAAGGTGATTCTTGTAGATCATTGTCATATAAGAGGATTTGGTCAGCAACTATTCTTCTTAAGATTAAAGCCTTACTGTGGCTAGCCTTAAGATCTTAATTGTTGATCATCTCAAGCACAGAGGGACTGCAACTCTAAATAGGTGCTTCATGTGCTATGTTAATGAAGAACTGTTTGACCACCTCCTTATCCACTATTAGTTTGTTGAAGACGTTTGGGCAAGCAGTCATTGCCAAATTCGGCACGAGTGGGTTTTCCAAAATCTGTTTTCGAGCTGACTGAGGGCTGATCAGCTTCGGCTTGGGGTTCCATCAGGCGTCTTCTGCGGAGTATGGTGGTGCAAGCTTTGCTTTGGTCTATTTAGATTGAAAGGAATGGCAGGATCTTCAACAGTAACGCTTCTTTGATGAGTGCAGCTGTGAACAAGATTTTTTTTTTTTAAGAATTAACTGAAGAATTCATTAAAAGGAAAGGGAGAATAAGAAGGGGAAAAGCCCGCTGAGAAGGCAGGCCAAACACCCTTTAAAAAAGAGAAAAATTACAACTTGACAAATTAACCATACTACAGGCCCATTCAATGATAAATTGATGCACTCTCTTGACTATGAAGTCCACCAACTTGGAAACATCTCTAAAACACCTACTATTTCTTTCTTCCCAAACTGCCCACCAAACAGCTAAAAGAGACATTCTCCAAACCAGAGAAATATCTTTACCCGGGGAGACACCATGCCAGGCTGAGAGAAGATGATCCGTAGAGTGAGGGAAAGTCCAGGAGATCGCGAACGAAGAAAGCAGGACTGACCATACCTGATGGAAGAAAGGACAGCGAATGAATAGATGGTCTATTGTTTCTTCATTTGCCATACAGCAGATACAAATATTGGAGATAATCATTCCCCTTTTTCTTAGACTGTCAACTGTAAGGACTTTCCTCTTCCCCACTAACCATCTGAAAACTGCAATCTTGGGAGGCACTTTATATTTCCACACTTTAGCTATCATCACCTCGTCGGTTAAAACTGATTTCCTGCCAATACAGAGATATAGGGATTTCACTGAAAATAACCCCTTTTTGTCAGGTCTCCAAACAAGCCTATCATTTTGAAGAATATCTGGATTACATTAACCAATATGATCAAGTAATGCAGTAAATTCTCCAATTTCCCAGTCATGAAAGTTCCTTCCACATGGGGGATGCCAGACAACGTCATTACCATGGATTGAGTAGCAATCAACAACCGCAATGGATGAGATGGGAGCCAAACGATATATCGAGGGGAAATCATCTTTCAAAACCGAATAACCTACCCAGATATCTTCCCAAAATCTGGTTTTATCTCCTTTGCCTATAGAATGACCAATACTCCTGCGAACTTCCTTATTAGAACATAACACACCTCTCCATAGAGCAGAGGCTCTATAGGAAGAAGAGTCCTTAGACCACCAACCTTCAGACGTGCGCCCATATTTGCATTTGATCAGAATATTTCATAGAGCCCCATTTTCTATCCCAAGTCTCCACCACCACTTGCCTAGCAGGGCATGATTCATAACTTTAAGGTTTCTAACACCAGCTCCTCCTTGATATTGCTGACAAACCTCTTTCCAATTGACCAAATGAAATTTCTTCTTTTCTTCCATCCCTTGCCAAAGAAAGTCATGTCTCAGTCTTTCTAATATAACGAGAATCTTAGCCGGACATTTGAATAGAGATATAAAATATAGGGGAAGATTAGAGAGCGCCGCTTTAATCAAAGTAAGACGACCTCCTAAAGATAAATATCTGCATTTCCACTTGGCTAAATATGATTCAAACCTATCGATTACTTTATCCCATAAAACCAACGAAGGTTTACCTACGCATAAAGGGAGCCCAACAAAGGTGGTCCGGAGAGATCCCAACACACAGTCGAAATAATCAGAAAACTCTAGATTCAGCTTCATCCAGATTGACGCCAAACATCCTTGACTTTCTCAGATTCACTTTAAGGCCCAAAACCGCTTCGAAACAACGGATAGAGGTACGGAGATTACTTTGTTGAGATCTGCCTCACAAAAAAGAAGAGTATTGTCTGCGAATTAAATGCGAGATATAGGGGAGTCCATGCCTTTCACCTTGAAGCCACCGATAATGCCTTCCGCCTGGCCTTTGCTCAATATACTTGAAAGGGCCTCTCCCACGATAAGGAATAAAAAGGGGGATAACGGATCTCCCTGCCGCAGACCCCTTGAACTCTGAAAGAAACCTTTGGGGGACTCGTTTATAAGAATCGAGAAGAACACTAACCTGATACATTCCTTCATCCAAGACACCCATTTGATCCCGAAACCCATCCTATGAAGCATATATTGAAGAAAATTCCAATCGACATGATCGTAAGCCTTCGCTAAATCAAGTCTGCATAAGAGGCCCTTGGATCCAGATTTATGACTCGAGTCTAGACATTCAAAAGCAATGAGGGCACTGTCAGTGATTTGCCTACCCGAGATAAACGCACTTTGATTATGAGATATAATCTTGCTTAAGACCCCCTTCAACCGAGAAGCTAGAACTTTGGCCAGAATTTTGTAGGGCCCACCAAGGAGACTGATCGATTTAAAGTCATGCAAAGATTCTGCTGAATTTTAGGGATAAGCACAATAAAGGATGCCCCCATCGATCTCGACAACCTACCTTTATCGTGAAATTCCTTGATAAAGGCCATCAAGTCTCCCTAAATAATTTTCCAAAAATGCTGAAAAAACAGAATCGAAAACCCATCAGGACCGGGGGTCTTGTCTCCTCCCAACGCCTGCACCGCATCCTTAACCTCTTCTATTGTAAACTCAGATTCAAGGAATGAAGCTTCCAGGTCGGAAATACGCATAAATGAGAGAAAGTCCAGATTTGGTCTGCGCCAGTCATATGCCTGAAGGAGTTTTCTGAAAAAAGAAATAGCCTCCTCTGATATAAGATGTTTGTCTTCAATACGCACTCCATGCACCAACAGACTTCTGATCTTGTTCTTTCTGGCTAGCGTGCTAGCTAGAGAATGAAAATATTTGGTATTTTTGTCTCCTTCCTTTATCCATTTACTTCTAGAATTCTGCCTCCACGATATCTCGTCTTCGATCACCCTCACCGAGTAATCCTGGACTGATGCAAGACATGAAATTCAAGTATGACGTGCAAGATTCTCAAGCTTTAGATCACACTAGTTTAAAAATAATTACACAATTCCACATCCCACACAAAAGTTCAAACACTCAATTAAGGGGAATTTTATGCGGATCTAGGCCTACACATGTTAGGGCAGGATCAATCAAAATTATAGACCAAACAAGAATCAAATGAGAGTAAATTCATCCGCATATGCACATAAATAATTCCCTCAATCCAAGGGATTCAGAAATTTCAATTCGGGGAACCCTAAGGTTGAAGAAAGGGCACAAAATTGGGGATTCGAGTAATTTAAGGTTAGGTTTAAGGATTTTAGGTGAAAGAGGAGTGAAAAAGAGGAGAGAGACGAACCAAAGAAGTACCGCACGTGTGGATAGCAGCAATGGCCCAGACGCACGTGCGTGTGATTCCGGTTGCACGTGTATGGGACCCACTATTCAAAAAAAGATCACCTTGACCCTGGTCGGCCAGTAATGGACTCCAAAACCGCCAAATCTCAGCTCAATTCGATGCACGGTTTGTGCGTGGTGCTCCACGAAGTTTCAGCCCTCCTACAGGGCCAGATTCTGGAAATCTGTTGTAGAGAGAAAAACAGCCGCAATAGAGGATGGATTTGAAGTGTATATGATTATAGAAGGAGAAATATGGATGGAAGAAGGTTGGGGCAAATCGAGATAAGTGTAGCTTCACACAACAGCAGTCAGCCCTTCGAGGAAGGGAGAGTTTCACACCCAATTGAATCTTCATAACTCAGAAATTTATAGCAGAAAAACACGACAATTTTATTAATCTTCATTGAGAAAAAAGACTATAAGGGGTGTCTATTTATAATAAAACCCTAGACCCCAAAACTCACGCCATGTGTGCAACCTATTACTTGGAGACGAAGTAATAAAAAATAATAATTAATCAAAGCAATCTAAACTGTCCATGATATTCCTAATAACAATAATAAGTAAAACCCAAAGTATTAGGTCACCTAGGGTAGTGGGCCACGATTATGAGATCCAATGATGGGATCCATATGATGATCAGGTCCACCCCAAGGAACCAAAACACAATCCTCTAACTAAGAGGCCCTCCATGGATGTCGTCATCGATCCAGATAAAAGGTGGAGCCCTCCTCCTTGCTTATGTGTGTAAGGGGGGCGTGCGTGTGCGCGAGATGTCCCCATCAACTCTCCCTGGCTGCAGAGATTTCGCCACTGGCAAAACAAAACTCCTGAACCATCCCAAGATGTCAGGATCAAGTCTCTGAAGCTCCTCCTCAGTGAGCCACGTACTGTCTTAAGTTGGGTGTGACTTCCACTTGACCAGGAACTTTTGAAATCCGCCGTTTGACGTTGATATTATTTGATGGTCCAAAATATCTACTATCTCCTCTCTGGGTGTGGGAAGGATAGGTATAGGAGGTAGAGGCTCGGAAGATGAATCGGGAGGGGGCAATGGATCAAGGGAAAGGTCTGGGGAATCGAGATGGTTAGGTGATAGGTTGCACAATGTATTAGTGGTCCCCTAAAATGCAACTAGATCTTCCACATTGAATATAGAACTAATTCCCATGGAAGGTGGAAGATCTACCACATACGTATTGAGACCGTTTCGTTTTATAATTTTGAATGGTCCCGCGCTACCCGTATGTAATTTATGAATGGCTTCATGAGGGTACCGCTCTAGCCTGATGCGGACCATCAGTCCCTTACATTAAATTCCTTGAAACGTTTATGTTGGTCTGCAGAAAGTGTGTAATGTTCATTACTAGTCATGATCTTCTGCCTGATTTCTTGATGCCATGAATAAATGTGATACGCAAAAGACTCTGCTAACTCTGACGGCCTATGGGACAATGACATAGGGACAAGATCAATAGGTTTCCTAGTTTTATAACCAGTAACGACTTCACAAGGACTTAGACATGTAGACCTATCAACAGAACTATTAAACGCAAACTCCGATACAGGTAGTACGGTGTCTCACGTCCTGGTGTGTTGTATATCCCTCATAGGGGGGAACTCATCCGGTAGATCATCAGGAAAGGTATCACGAAACTCATCCACTACCGGAATGGCCTCAGTGGGTAATTCTACACTAGCCTCTGGTGCACTCTCTCTAGCCATAAGGCCATACATGTTATACCACTCAAAAAAGTGGTCCATATCTGTCAACCAATCTTGAAAAGCTTTAGGGTCAAAGTGGCCATCAAACGTGAGGACATCTACTTTAACTCCTTTGAGAAGTTGCACACCACGGTCATAGTGGTCTTGATGTACCTCACGGGATGGGTGCACAAGTGCGTGCCCATAACTAATTCCTTAGCCACCTCCATTCCTTTGTCTATCCTCCTGACCACCTGCCTGAGATTGGGCATCTTCCCCAATGGTGGGGTTTGCCCTGGTAGAGGTCTCTAGTTGGGTAATATGCACATCAAGTTGTTCAAAGCGTTGGTTCATACGTTGTTCCAAGCGCCTACCCAAAGACTCAAACTGTTGAGTCAGCTTGTTCATTAACTCTTGCAACTGCTGCATGCTTAGTGTAGAGTGCAAGCAAAAACTACGACCCGTACGCGTGGACATACAACTACTAACTCAATCTGAGGACCTTCTACTATGATTATATGTGCCTAGATAGGACTAAATGCTCCTATAGGACTTTATATGGAGAAAACGACACAATACTACTCAATTTCCAGCAACTTATTTGTCCAAAAAATCTGTCAACAGAAAATCCAGCAAAGAGATGCAGATTTTCTGATAGCAGAAAATTCAACAGCCTATATCAGAAATTACAGACCTCTAAACAACTCTATATGATGATACTTAATGCATAATGGACACAAATAAACTAAACCCTAAACATGCAATGCATTCCCCTACAAGAACCCTAAGCTCTGATACCAAATTTGATACAGGACATGAAATTCAGGTATGATGTGCAAGATTCCCAGGCTTTAGATCACACTAGTTCAGAAATAATTACACAAAATTCCACATCCCACACAAAAGTTCAAACACTTAATCAAGGGGAATCTTATGCGGATCCAGGCCTACACATGCTAGGGCCGGATCAATCAAAATTATAGACCAAACAATAATCAAAGGAGGGTAAATTCATCTACGCATGCACATAAATAACTCCCCCAATCCAAGGGATTCAGAAATTTCAATTCGGGGAACCCTAAGGCTGAAGAAAGGGCACAAATTTGGAGATTCGAATAATTTAAGGTTAGGTTTAGGGATTTTGGGTGAAAGAGTGAAAGAGATGAGAGAGACAAACTAAAGAAGTACTGCACGTGTGGATAGCAGCAATGGCCCAGATGCACATGAGTGTGATTCCGGCCGCACATGTGTGGGGCCCACTATTCAGAAAAAGACCACCTTGGCCCTGGTCGGCCAGTGATGGACTCCAAAACCCTCAAATCTCAGCTCGATCCGATACACGGTTTGTGCGTGGTGCTCCCCCAAAGTTTCAGCCCTCCTACAAGGCCAGATTCTGAAAATCTGTTGTACAGAGAAAAACGGCTGCAATAGAGGATGGATTTGAAGCGTAAATGATTGTAGGAGGAGAAATCTGGATGGAAGAAAGTTGGGGCAAATTAGGACAAGTGTGGCTTCGCACCACGGTAGTCAGCCCTTTAGGGAGGGTTTCACACCCAATTGAATCTCCACAACTTAGAAATTTAGAGGAGCATAAAAACGCAGCAATTTTATTAATCTTCATTGAGAAAAAAGGCTACAAGGGGTGCCTATTTATAATAAAACCCTAGACCCCAAAACTCGCGCCATGTGCGTAACCTATTACTTGGAGACGAAGTAATCAAAAATAACAACTAATCAAAGCAATCTAAACCATCCATGATATTTCTAATAACAATAATAAGCAAAACCTAAAGTACTAGGTCACCTAGGGTAGTGGGCCACGATCATGAGATCCAATGATGGGATCCACATGATGATCGGGTCCATCCCAAGGAACCAAAACACGGACCTCTAACTAGGAGGTCCTCCATGGATGTCGTCATCGATCCAGATAGAAGGTGGGGCCCTCCTTGCATATGTGCGTAAAGGAGGCATGCGTGTGCGCGAGATGTCCCCATCATGGACTAGCTTAGATCTTCTGGACCAAATTGCACTATCCCTTGGCTGTCTTTTATCGCAGAATCTATGGTCTGAATTTCGACCAAGATGGCATATGTTTCTTCTTGCCTTTTACGTAGATCAAACTTCTTCCATCCTTTTATCTTCTCCTTCAACATAATTAGCTTTTGGCTTAATCTGTACCCTACATAGCCATCAACCTTGAAACCTTTCCACCAAATCCGAGATGAGCTGCTGGAAACCTTCGATCTTCAGCCAAGATAAATCAAATCTGAATGGTTTCGGACCCCCAATTATCCTCCTCCATAGAGAGAATAAGAGGACTCTGATCAAATGTAGGACGAGGCAGAGCAGATTGCGAGAACAAAGGAAACGCTTCGATCCAATCCCCTAAAAGAAGAAATTTGTCCAACCGTGCAAGAATCGGGTCCGCTCTCTAATTAGACCAGGTAAATCTTGAACCGATCAGAGGAAGATCCACCAATTCTTGAGAGTCGATCTAGCGAGAAAAGGAATGCATTGCTGAAGAGACTTTGCCAACATTGGATTTCTCCTCTGCGTAACGTGTAATGTTAAAATTGCCTCCAATGCACCAAGGACCATCAAAATTTTGCCTGCCTACATTCAATCCATCCCAAAAAGCAGTTCTTCTATCTTCTTGGTTAGGACCATAAACCGAAGAAATTAGACAAGAAAAGTCAGAGCTAAACTGTTTGAGAATAACCGAAACCGAGAATACACCAACCCAACTGCGCTCCATGGACCACGGAGACGAATTCCAGGCTATCAAAATACCACCTGCTCTTCCTATCGCATTTAACGGCACCCACTTCGCATTTGCTTCCTTCCAGAGAGAGCCCATCAGATTGCTATTGAATTCCTGGTCTTTGGTTTCCTGAAGGCAGATAATTTCTGCTTTACTTATGTCGATGATATCTTTTATCAAACTTCTCTACTTCTTAGAGCCCACCCCTCTACTGTTCCATGAAAGAATAATCATCTAAGAAACAAATCTTCCTCGTCGGCCTCCTCCGATACTACCCAACATTATTTCCTTACTGTAAAAGGAACTGGATTGAAGACTCTGTAATTCTCTGTTTCTTCTTAACTTGGGAGATTGGATTCTAGGGGATTTGGAACATTGTAGGGGATGACCGCGAGTCTCAATGCAGTGAAATAGAGCAATAAAATCTTCAGGATGATCTCCAAATGAAAAACCTAATGATCTCCCAACGTGGCCCATAGCATCCCTTATCCATCTTTTTTTTTCTGAATAGAGTCGACTAGCTTTGCCCTCTGCACTACAATATCCTTCTCTGCCGTATCAACATCACCAGAAACTTGTGACTGACTCCCCATCCTGATCTAAAGAAACTCTGCTTCGATAATACCTTCCACATCTTCTTCCTGAAAGAGAGCGAAAAGGGTCGAGTCTGACATAATCTCTGATTGGGAAACGGAACAGGGCAAAGAACAACTCAAAGCATTGGCTTGCTCTGAGAATGGAGAGTCAGGATTGGAATCGGAGAGATCACCGCCTTCCAATGCTAGAAGATTTGGAGGGAAGTCTGATTCGCAACTAGACTCGGGACCCTTAAAGACGTTCGCAGCTAGACATTCATCGCTTTGATGTCTGGAAAGAAGCTGGAGCGGAAGCTTCCTGTATAGATGTTCAGCAGCTGCTGCGATAACTTCTAGACGTAGAGGTTTGGAGATAAGTTGTCGTTCAGAAGTGGGATCTGACTAAAGAGAGAGGTCGAGATTCAATGATAACTAGTTCGGAACTTCCGGATCACCCGTCCGATGCTTAGCTAAGGACCTGAGCCTGCGAGTAGACACCCGAGCCTCCCGATGGACTCCATCTGTCTGTAAAGGGCCAGCGCTCTCGATAGGTTTCACTGAGGAGAGGTTGGGGTTAGAAGACCTATGGATCCGTGCGTGATTGACAATAGAGTCCTTCTCCGCCGTCCACTTGTGCGAAGGAGAGGGATCTCTACCCTCGATGGGGTGACACGTATCACTTAATAAAGTAACTATGTCGACATTCTACCCGATCTGACCGCTTCGATCTACACCTTCCACATTTCGAAAACTATCAATACAATGATGACAGTTGTCCCTTGGTAATACTGATAGACTTGTTGAGCACGGTATTCGATTATCTCTCTGCAACGATGGGCCTAAGGAGTACCGAAGACATGCTCATCCTTCTTCCCCAACTTACCCAAAAACAGATGACGAATGAATCGGCTCTCTAGACCTCCAAAGGTCACCCCATCTTGGGATCGGGGCGTTTTTGGCCTCCTGTTGGATTGGAAGAATCACCGTTCTCTCATTAGCCATAGCTTGGATGTAGGATGGTAATGTCTCCCCCTTCCTCCTACGAATCCTAGCTCTGATGACTCCCAACTCCTCACCCCTCTTCGTTTTGGGATCCAACTCGACGAGTTGAGCCAGACGAGACGCGATAGAGAGAAAAAATTCTTCATAACATAATTCCAAAGGGACCGACCATATCAGTATCCATACCTCTTCGAACCCGAACATGGAGAATTCTTCCCATCTCTGAACCGAAATAATCGGACCGTCTTTATGAATAACTCCTGCCATTATTAAGAGGTCTACGTTGTACTCTGGACTCATCCTAATCCACAACTCATTGAATCCGATAGGTTTGATTGTATAGCATGTTGCAGGAGCACTGCAGCACTCATCAAGCCATCATCTAACTTGTGCTGTAGAAGCACCCTCCTTGGTGATAGCGACCACCGAATCCTACAGAGCTATTTTTGATTTTTCAAATGCTGATTAATTGATGAATATACCTCTGTTGTCGTTTTTTCCTGGCTTCTCTGCTTCCCTACCCTTTATATTATGCCCAATGTCTTCTCTATTTGGGTTCGCCTCTCGTGTAGAGGTGTCATCTCTCTTGTTGAGAAGGATCTCTTTGAAGGAGATTGAACCCTGCTAAAATGTATTTCTGGAGTTGTTGTTCCTATAAGACATCTGAGGCGATTTAGGCCTCTGGGGCCTTTTTTCTGGTTTAACCCTGAGTTTCGGTCCGAATCTCACCCTTTGAACTCGCATTTTTGCACCCCCGAAACTCTCACCATCAAGGATTTGAATCCCCTTATGAAGCTCACTCTCAGAGCTCATTCTAACCAACGCAAATCCCCTATAGGAGCCATTTGCTTTATTCCTAGGCATTACAACATCCATCACGATACCAGCCCTACCAAACACTATGGCAAAATTGATGGGAAGCCGTCCTGTTAGATATCCCTTGACAAACAAGGTTGGGTAACTGGCCACATCCCTATTTCTCTTCCTAGGTAGGATCTCTTTCCTACATTTCTTTGAAACTAAGACCCAGCCTTCCCCTTTATCTCGTCGATTGGAGGGTACAATCGGTCCCTTTTCCGTTGCACTGGTTCTGCTCGCTTCCCCGTTTGCCGTTGTCTCCATTACTACTATTCTATGAGGGGAAACCGCTTCTGTTTCTGTCCCCACTACTTCTACCTCCCCTGCCTGAAATGGCTGCTCCGTCATCGGTTAATGTTAACCTTGATTGTTATCCTCTTTTATAACATTGCTAAACAAAATGTTAACCTTGATTGTTATCCTCTTCTCCCAAGAAGAGATGATCAGTAGACAAGTCAAATCAGAACAATTTCAAGATATTCAGGCTTACAATTGAAAGGACAAGGGCCGAATCCAGATTCAGAGGCTTCACTCAATCTGTAATGATTCTGAATCAGGAGGAGGTCATCCATGCTGGTGGCAACATCCAAAGTCTGTCGTTGTAGGGACAACTCCTCCAGATGACACCTATGAAATTAATTTCTATGGTATTTTGGCAATCCTGAACTAGCAGAGTGCGAGTAGTTCCTCGAGACAACAATAGGGCAAATGCGAGTTGACACCTGACCCTGTTTGAAAGATGCCTAAAAATGAGTTTATCCCATTTTAGTTAATAGTAAATAATATGTATTAGGGATGTTGTCTAAAAATGCGATGAGGTGCCTACCAAACAAGGCCTAGGGCTGTGAGAAAAAAATTCCCCCATCTTATGAAAGATAAAAGCACCACAAGGAAAATTTAACCTTGCTACACCAGAAACTGTGGACTAGTAGAAACAGTTTAGCCCTTTGGTTGGCCACTCTTAGGGCTAAACATGAAAAATGGGGTAGCTAGAACCTTGCAAAAGCCTTTTGGTTGGTCAGCGCTTTTAAATGAGGACAGGGAAAGCAGACAGTTTGACTATCTGGAGTAGCTGGAGGGCAGACTGGATCTTTGTAATAAGGTGCAGAAGTGACATTTGAACTCTGGCCAACTTATACACATCATGGCCTCAGATATGTCCTTGCACAAGAATTTGGTTCATGAAATAAGAACTAGAGATCATCTCAACTGGTATACTTTCTACTGCTAATACCAGTGCTTCTACTACTACTATAACCACTATTAGTAAAGAGAGTTTTATTGAAGAAAATCTGGAAAAAATAAGGAAAGAGAAACAGCAGACTTATTTCCAGGGCAGAATAAAGAAAGAAAACAACAGGAGAACAGGGAAAGCAGACAGTTTGACTATCTGGAGTAGCTGGAGGGCAGACTGGATCTTTGTAATAAGGTGCAGAAGTGACATTTGAACTCTGGTCAACTTGTACACATCATGGCCTCAGATATGTCCTTGCACAAGAATTTGGTTCATGAAATAAGAACTAGAGATCATCTCAACTGGTATACTTTCTACTGCTAATACCAGTGCTTCTACTACTACTATAACTACTATCAGTAAAGATAGTTTTATTGAAGAAAATCTGGAAAAAATAAGGAAAGAGAAACAGCAGACTTAATTCCAGGGCAGAAGAAAGAAAGAAAACAACAGGAGAAGGAAGAGCTGATGACTAACTCAGAATGCCACCTCCAAGATAACAGCCAGCCTCGGAAACACCTATTCCTTCATCCATTTTATGTGTTAGCTTCTCCTTCAATAACTAAAAAACCAGAAAACGAGGATCTAAAAGTCCTCAGTCCAGTTAAGCAATGCCATGACTCCGACCTCATAAGAGCTTGTTCCCTTACAGAGCCAATGAAAAAAAAAAAAACATCACCACAATGCTCGAATGATCGTTAAAATAAATCCCAGTGCCACAACTTTTCTAGGTCACCACAAGAACATCTGTAGAGTCAATTTGATGATTCCTTCATGAGGGAGCCCCACTATTCGAGAATCCGGAATTTTGTTGATACAAGTATAATGCACCTAGTCATGGGGCCATAAATCTCTCTAGCAGAAATGCAGCCCCTTTGTGGATCTACCCTAGTCTGCGCCTCTTCCATGGAGTCCTTCCCCTGAAAAATTCTCTATTTTCTTTCCAGCTAGATTGTCATGCCCTGCAATCCAGATACTGAGTGTGCACCCTCAGACCCGAGTTACGGTCCATGACTCGTACACTCGATATAGTTAAATCAGTGAATCACAACATTTTACTAGTGGCATAATATAATCCGAATTCTATGTTCTCATTAACATCCATCAATACACTCATATCAACCACTAATCCATTCACAAACATTCACCACTACACACCCATAATAATCAAGAACACTAACTAAAACGTTTTTGTACACCCATTTGAAACTTTTACTAAGTCATTGTTCAGAATCATCAAGGTATTAAAAAATTAAAAAATCTAAATAAGATGTCATTTCAAAACAGAAATGAGAACAATAATAGGAAACACATGTCCCATTTAAACATTCTATTAACCCAGCGCAGTAAGCTCGTCTTCGGTTAAATATAGCCATTGTTCCTGTGGATCATCCACTGGTTTGGCCTCATATTCTTGCTCTTGAGTCATTGTATCTGCTTCAATTCCATCTGTACGGTTTTTCCATCAATACACCATTAGCTGGCCAGGCCCAGTGAGTGAATCCATCATGGTTCATACACGATACAATTAAAATTATACACACAAGCAAAGCATAAAAGTCGAATATAAAAATCAGAAATACAACGCAAATGATGTAATTAATGTGAATGATGCATTAAGTGGGTATAAATAGAAATCATCCACTTTCTTGGGTTGGATATCGGCAACCCATATCTGCACTTGACAGACTTCTACCATTGGTAGGCATGGGCAAGGCCTGCATCCCATCCCCACCCCCCCCCCTTGGGCAGGCTTCCACATATAGTAGGCTTTTAGTGGGTACAATGAGTTGTCCCCTAGGTAACCGTACAAGAGCGTTAATGATACAAGGCATGAATGTTTAACGCATTAATAATCATATAAACTGTTGCATACATCTCTCTATATGAGAAGCATTTCACATGTTCATAATTTCAAAAACGTATTGGCACCAATCAATCCATAATCAATTTAATCAAGTCATTCACAATCATAATCATAACAACCAACCATAGCAATACAACAATTTATTTTAATCATATGGAGATGAACTATGTTGGGATCACTTAGCTGATGATTGGTGAGGAGAGTTAGGGAGAAATCTGATGGAGCAAATCAGGGAATACCTATAATTCATATACAGTGCACCACAATATTAAAAATGAATGGATGACAAAAGATCAAGTTCATAAAGCCCTTGATTTGTTTTGATCACTGAGGCCATAAATGGGAGTGATTCTTAAGTTCTACAAAGTAATATACCTAATGGATATGGTTTATCTTATTTATCCCAGCAAAAAAGTGATGCACGATGATGGAAACTATCCTAAGATGCAAGATGAGATATCAATTACACATTAATTTCAGCAATCAACATGTAAAATCAAGCATATCCTCATAATAGATATAAAAATTCAGATTTAAAACATGAAGATCCTAGGTTTTCACATACACGGTGCACGAAAATATAAAATAGTTCAAGAGTGGCCCACTTGGAAGTATAGACTTCCAATCTAGCATAGACACATTTCACACTCAAGGGAATGACTAGTAGGTTTTATGATTAAGGTTAAGAAGGGAAAAATCTATAATATAGAGAATTAGGTTCATGGGAATTGGGGATTTTGGAATTAAGGTTTTTAGATATTGAGAAAATTAGGAAATTGAAGATCTAAGGTTTAGAAGGTTGTAATGGAAGGAAAAATAAGAATACGAGAAGAAGAATAATACATTTCGAAGAAGATGAAGAGGAAGGATGTACCTTGGAATCGACCACCAAACAAGTTTCTACCCTTCCACAATTTAATTGGAATGGAGGGTTTTTTTTTCTTCAAAAAAACCCTAGAAAACAATGAGAAAAATTCCTTCACACAAGAGAGCTTCTCTCTTCTTTTTTTCTTCTCAAATCTCCACTAGGATTGGAACTCCACTCCCCTTGTGGTTTTATAATTAAAAATTCGGAATTAAATCTAGCACAATTACAACTATGTCACTCACTTAAGTGAAGTAGCCCATCACCCAAAATAAGAAAACTAAAACATATATTATTAATCTCAACCATCAAATAACTCCTAAAAATAACAAAAAAAAAATATAAATAAATAAATAAAACAAGATCAGAGTCCAAGGGGCCCATACCTAAAAAAATCTGGTAGCCCGATGGCTTGATCGACAAGATCCAACGGTCGGATCGACACGAAAATAGAAATCCTATGACTAACATCCTAAGCAACCCACATGCATCATCCCAAGGTGGGGTCTTCCTAATGCACGTCCAATGCATGTGGAGTCTTCAAAATGGCCTGGCGGGCCCCATCTGAAACTCGTCTCCCATCTACAAAGAAAGATGCGCTGATGTTGGTGGTCATCTCCGTCTCTAGTATACCCGAGTAGGTCCTCTAATGTCCCCATCAAAAAGACAGACTAAATATCTTATAAGAAGACCCACCACTTGGATGCCTTGAATCTTGTAACAACATGCTATGATGACACATATTATATCATGTGGATGTGTTATCCTAAACACGCCTGTGGCTTGAATAAGTTTTACCATACATCCTTATATGGTAAAAATATATTACATTATGTATGGTAGAAATAAGTTTTACCATACATCCATATATTAAATAAGTTTTACCATACATCCATATATGGTAGAAATATATTACATTATGTATACCTAACACATTTTTTTCACCGTGGGTCCTACTACAAGGATCTGAACCGATTACATGGTTATCATCATTGTGGTGAACCTTGAAAAGAAATTTCAATCCAATCCAAAATCTATGAGAGCCGCAATAACCTAGAAGATTATCGTACAACCACCATTGTTTTCTTACGGTACGAGCCACACAAATTTTGGATATATCCTAAATTTACACCCCAAGTCCAAAGTGGCATTCCAAACCAAATGGACGGGATTGATACAACACATATCACCGACAACCTCATGGCTTAAGATGGTTTCCAACGTCTGGAAACCGCACTCGGTTTCCAACGTTGGAGCCAAAAATTTATTTTTATTTATTTATTTAGAATGGGTCCCACAATTATCTGAGCCATGGGTGAGACGGGTAATCCTCACATAAGGGGTGAGCACAAAAATCTCCTCAAAGCAACACTTTTATGGCCCACAGAATGCTCAATATTAACCATTCACTCTTCACTATTTAAGGCATTATGGTCCATCTAAGTTTTCATTCGAGTTAATTTTTCAACCCCAAGTCGAGTGATCCAAACATGTTTGATCTCCATATGATTAAAATAGATTGTTATATTACATTGGTTCGTTGTATTATGATTATGATTGTGAATGACTAAATTGAATTGATTATGGACCGATTAGTGCCAAGATGTTCTTGGAATTATGAACATGTGAAATACCTCTCATATAGAGAGAAGTATATAACAGTTTATATGATTATTAATGCATTAAACATTCATGCCTTGCATCATTAACGCTCTTGTACGGTTACCTAGGGGTCAACTCATTGTACCCACTAGAAGCCCACTATGTAGAAGCTTGCCCAATGGGCGGATGCGGGCCATGCCCATGCCTACTAATGGTAGAAGCCTACCGAGAGCAGATGTGGGTTGTCAATATACAACCTAAGCAAGTGGATGGTTTCTATTTATACCCACTTAATGCATCATCAACATCATTCACAGCATTTGCGTTGTATTTCTATTTTTTATGCTCGATTGTTATGCTTTACTTGTGTGTACTATTTGAATTGTATCATGCACGAACCAAGATGGGTTCACTCACTAGGCCCGGCCAGTTGACGGTGTACTGATGGAAAAACCATACAGATGGAATTGAAGTAGATACAACAACTCAAGAGCGAGAACATGAGACAAACAAGTGAATGATCCACGGGAACAATGACCATATTTAACCGAAAACGAGCTTACTGCGTTGCATCAGTAGAATGATTAAATGGGACATGTGTTTCCTATTATTTTTCTCATTTCTATTTCGAAATAGCATCTTATTTAGATTTTCTGGTTTTTTTAATACATTGTTGATTCTGAATAATAACTTAATAAAAGTCTCAATTGGGTGTATAGAAATGTTTTAGTCAGTGTTCTCAATTATTATGGATGTGTGGTGGTGAATGTTTGTGAATGGATTAGTAGTTGATATGAGTATATTGATGGATATTAATGAGAACATAAAATTCTTCTTATATTATGTCATTATTAAAATGATGTGACTCATTGATTTAACTACACCGAGTGTACAAGTCATGGACCGTAACTCAGGTCTGAGGGTGCACACTCAGTATCTGAATTGCAGGGCGTGACAGAATAGTGTCAGAGAGAGGCATTTTTTTTGTAAAACCTAATGTGACCTGTAGGTTATGTGCCCCACTCATGTATATAATTGGTAGGCCTCCTTGGAATTAGAAACATAACACTTAAAATTTTATATTTGAATGTTGTGTGAAATAATAAGAGTAGAAACAAAAATTTGGGTTCCCTATTTGTTGATATGTAAATTTATTTTTCTTTTTTTAAAAAAAAAGTAGGATGTTCCTTGCACTTTGATTTGAGTACATTTTATGTCGAGATAGGTTAGTTTAAAACATAATGAATTTTAAGGATATTTAGTCCACAAAGTCCTGCTAGGCAACAATGGGTAGCAGGAATCACCCAACTTGGAAAATTCATAACTATAAAGGTACTACGATCGAGGCGATTCAAAAGCCTATTCAAAGATAGACCGGTCTAAATTAAAATAAAAATAATTAGAAAATCTGAATCCGACAATCACTATGCTAATTTGGGGATTTAGTACCAACTGGTCAGAATTCGTCAAATTTTGGACAAGTCTGACTGCAGGAATTTTAAAATTTTCTATGGTTGGAAGATCAGCTATAATTTTACAAAGATACCACTTGTAATAGGATTCCCAGAAAATTTTTGGATTTAATTTGAAGTTCCAATTATATTAAACAGTGATTATAACTACCTCCAACAAATAGAAGTTGAATCTACCCAAAACTGGTGTCCGATCGGCTCAACTGATAGAGTTTTTTATTTTGATAATTACCTTTAGTTAAAATAATATTTTTTTCTGATGTACTTTGTTTAGAGTGTGTGCGTGTGTGTGTGTGTGTGTGTGTGTATAAGTTTAAAGTTAAAAACCCATAATCCCTACTAAATTATGAAATTCCTTTCTTATAGGAACATATGCCCTTATACTTGATGATAAAACATATGCCGCATACTTGGTGATAAAAAAAATTTATTAATTAAATACACAAATTTAGGTTCCCTTTGCAATTTTGTTGAAATATAATTTGAACTCATTTAAACCTTACTTCATATTAGAAACGTGAACATGGACCCTATACTATTTTTAAGAACTTTTGCTCCCCACATTTTGCTGTATATCAAAAATCACCCGACTTCAGAAACTCATGACTAATTAAGTATAGCTCCAATCGAAGTGAATCAAAAGGCAGATCGTAGGTTAATAAATCTAGTTTAAAATTAAAATAATTAGAAATATGAATTCAGATTTTTCAATACTGAATTTAGGTTTTTATAGAATTGGTCAAAAATCGTTTGTTTCTAGATAGCCCTCACCGTCCGAATTTTTGAATTTTCTGTAGACCTCTGTTTATGACAAAGTTTTACAGACTAATATTAGACTTATAAATTCATCACTAGAAAAATTTATAGACCAATCTAGTGTCTGGAGCTATCAATAACATCATCGTGACCAGCGCAATCAGAACCTGAAATATTTTGCATTCAACCTTGATGCATATCTCAACTACATTCCTATTAAACTATCATGTGGCCATCTAATCAGAAAATGATACATAAATTTCAATCGTGATAAGAAGATCAACTAGATAAATCCCATTTCATATGGAAAATAAGAAATAAAAAAATCATCATTATTCTTGACTCACCAAGTTGATTTTTTGGATCAACCTCTTAAAGTTTTATTAGAAGCCTATAACTCGATTGATATTGTCATGACCTATGTATGAATCTAGGACAGACCTCTCTCACAGAATTTACATTGGTCTAATCAATTGCTAGTCTATCCTTGCTGAACACATCGAATCAGGCTAATAGAATCTAGACAATTCAAAGCTTAGAGATAGAGGAATCCAGCTGTGCATCTAATCATTCGTGACTAAATTACGTTGATGATCTTCTCGGTTGAAAATCCTATGTTTACTTCATGTACTCTCCCCAGCCGCCAAATCCTTCCCTCACAATTTATTGAATCTCCCGTATACCAAGTGCTCTTTCAACCAATCATAGATTATCCTTATAACGATATGAATCATGGCACCATATAAAGAATGCTTGGACCCAGTACATCGAGAATGGATTACTGATGAGTTAGGTAGTTAAGCTCTAAAATATCCTTTAGACTACTAGGTAAGACAGAGTATATCATAAGATTAGACCACCAGAATCTTCCATCGTTTACCCCTCTAGTCCCGAAGGCCTGCTATAATTAAGGATTTGAAGCCACGCTGCATGTCCATGCTCGATTGTTTAAAATCGACTTTGAAATTTTCCATCTACTTGTAAACATGTCTACTTACAAATTTAGTCGTTCATCGTATCTACACCCTTGTATGTGCCTATTTAATCATTGAAAGTTGCTAACCAACAAACCCCACTTCTAAATTACATGCTCAAAAACACCTTCCTAAGCATCCAATATCCTGTCTAACTTTACATGTTTGATCTACTTCCCATCTAAACCATTGATAATACCTTTTCATAAACCGGTTGTGTTATTCCATTGTCTGAATTTGACACATATCATCCATAATATTTTTTCAATTCATTTGCCAACATTAATCATGTATTGTTTCATGTCGTACGACCCACCTAAGTTTTGTCATTGCCTCATCTTCGTTAGCCACAGAGTCTAGGACTGCCACCTTAAGTCATCAAACTGCCTAAGCAACATGTGTCGCTATTTACATACCAACAATCCCCACCCCACTCTGCAGCTCAACCCTCATCCTTGAGATCGTCTCCACCATATCCCTAGGGAGCGTTGTGGCCTTAACCAAGGTCACAGCAGCAAGACCTTCCATAGGAAACCTATAGGTTATCTCAATAGTTACAATTATAGGTACGCGTCACAACTTTAGCCTCAGGACACACCCACACCATGACATCATTCAGTCTTACGTGTACACGCTTCAATAATGTAAAGACCCATCTCAAGGTTTCAAATATCTAACACCATCACCGGTACGATATGACACAGGCATGCGAAGCAACTAAATAATATTAGGACTCAATACACCAACAAATAATGCCATAGCCAAATACCAAGATTTCTACAATTATAGTCGAAGGACTCACTTGATTTGTTAGATAAAATTTATGGTAGTGACTCTTTAGAAGATTAGCCAACTGAGATTAGTCATGCAAGACACACAGATTCGCAGATGCACTACCCGACTTAAGTATACTAAATGTTGACGACGAAATTTTTTCTTAAATAGTAGAATGTAACCCAAAATTTTACTAGGCTAAAATTCAAATTTTTAAAAGAGAATAATCAAATTGGTTGCAACATCATCACATTTATCTTATCTAAGGAATTGTTTTCTCTTCATAAGGGTGGGACGTTCTCTCCAAGTAGGAAAAAAAAAAAAAACAAGAGAGAAAAGATAAGAGGGAGAGATAAATCAAGAGGAAGAAGACCTTGCAAGGTCAGTACTTTATTTAGTATTATTTTATTTATTTATATTATCATGCATGGGGCCTACATGATGGATGGTGTGGATTTACCATGGGCACAACCCATGTGCACATATATCAACAAGTGTGTATATGCACGGTGCACCTTGGAGAACCTTAGGCATGTAAAACAAGAAAAAGAAGCAAAACATATAAACAAAGACTTGGTTTGCTACGTGTTGGGCTTACTGGGGCATGTATGGCTCGATCGATTCGGTCTATTGGATTCCATGAATCAAAATATAACAAACCTCCAAAAATTAGGCTAAATCAACATTTGAGTGGACCATAATATCCAAAATAGATTTCAGGATATATTCACCATTAGAAAATCTATCGGGGCCGCATGGACTTCCAATGAAGATAATAATTCTTTTGACGCTTCAAAAATAATTGGGTGAACCAATGAACAACTTGGATCTCAACTAAACAATTAGGAGGGCCCGAGATAAGGATGGTATATGTTTTACTGGTGGAAGAATGGTCTGCGCTGATTATGATGGTACAGTCCACTAGAATCACGAATCCGGCTTATTTTTTGACCCGTGTCCTAAAATGATGGTAGTAAACTGGTGAACTGAATGGATTTAGTGCACACACATTATGTGTGGACCATCAGGATATATATATATATATATATATAAAGCTAAAAACTCTCCAGCCTAGAAAAGTGAAATTAATGTATTTACGAAACCGGAATTAATCTGAATCCGTGGGGGCGTTAACAATGCAAGGCATGAATGTTTAATGCATCAATAATCATATAAATTGTTACATACATCTCTCTATATGAGAGGCATTTCACATGTTCATAATTCTAAGAACATTTTGGCACTAATCAATCTATAATTAATTCAATCCAGTCATTCACAATCATAATCATAATACAACCAAAAATAGTAATACAACAAACAAACTATTTTAATCATATAGAAATAAAACATGTTCGGATCACTCACCTGATAATTTGGTGACGAAAGTTAATGAGAAATCTGATGGAGGAAATCAGGGAATACGTATAATCCATATACAGTGCACCATAATATTAAAAATGAATGGATGACAAAAGATCAAGTTCATAAAATCCTTGATTTGTTTTGATCACTGAGGCCATAAATGAGAGTGATTTTTAGGTTCTACAAGGTAATGTACCTAATGAATAGAGGATTTATCTTATCTATCCTAGCCAAAAAGGCAGACTAGATATCATACAAGATGGCCCACCACATGTATCGCTTGGATCTTGTAACAACATGCTATGATGACACATTATAACATATAGATGTGTTGTCCTAAACACGCCCGTGGCTAGTATAAGTTTTACCATACATCCACATATGGTAGAAATATATTATATTATGTATATCTAATATAATTTTTTCAACGTGGGTCCTACTATAAGGATCTGAACTGATTACAAGGTTACCATCACTATGGTGAACCTCAGGAAGAAATTTTAGTCCAATCCGAAATCTGTGGGAGCTGCAATAACTTAAAAGATTATCATACAACCACGTTGTTTTCTTACGGTATGAGCCACACAAATTTTGGATGTCTTAAATTTACACCCCAAGCCCAAAGTGGCCTTCCAAACCAAATGGACAAGGTGGGTACAACACATCACCGTGGGGTCCACAACCTCATGGCCTAAGATGGTCTCCAACGTTTGGAAACCGCACTCGGTTTCCAATGCTGGAATCGAAGATTTTTATTTATTTATTTATTTATTTAAGTGGATCCCATGATGATGTGAGGCATGGGTGAGATGGGTAATCCTTACATACGGGGCGAGCCCAAAAATTTCCTCGAAACAACACTTCTATGGCCCACGCGAATGCTCAATGGTAACTATTCATTTTTCATTGTTCAAGGCAATGTGGTCCACTTGAGTTTTCTTTCGAGTTAATTTTTCAACCCCAAGTCTCTTATTAAGTAACAAGATTTAGACAGCATGGATTTGTCACTTGCATCAAGACAACCCCACACAAGATTAATGGACGGCATGGATTTGTCCGTAAATACATTAATTTCACCTTTGTACGCTGGAGAGTTTTTGGCTTTATATATATATATATATATTTTTATTTTTTTCTAATGGTCCACACATAATACGTGTGCACTACTAAATCTATTCCGTTCACGATTTACCACCATCGTTTTAGGACATGGGTAAAAAAATGAGTTAAATTATGATTCTAATGGACCGTACCATCATGAACAGTGCAGACCATTCTTCCACCATTAAAACATATACCATCCTTATCTCGGGCTCTCCTAACTGTCTAGTTGAGATCCGAGTTGTTCATTGGTTCACCTAATTGTTTTTTAAGAGTCAAAAGAATATTATCTTCATTGGAAGTCCCTGCGACCCCGATAGATCTTCCAACAATGAATATATCCTGAATTCTATTTTGGATATTATGGTTCACCCAAATATTGGTTTGACTTATTTTTTTGAGATTCGTCGTATTTTGATTCTCGGAATCTAATGGACTAAATCGATTGGGTCCCACATGCACCGGTAAGCCCAACACGTAATTCAAATAAAAGCAAAACAAGTCTCTGTTTACACATTTTGCTTTTCTTCTTTGTTTTACATGCCAAAGGTGCACCAAGGTGCATTGTGTATATACACGCTTGTTGATATATGTGCACATGGGTTGTGCCCATGGTAAATCCGCACCATCCATCATGCAAGCCCCAAGCATAATAATATAAATAAATAAAACAATACTAAATAAAGTATTGACCTTGCAAGCCCTTCTTCCTCTTGATTTATCTCTCCTACCTTTTTTTTTCCTGCTTAGAGAGAATGTCCCACCCTTATGAAGAGAAAACGGTTCCTTGGATAAGATAAGAGTGGGGATGTTACAACCAATTTGATCATTCCCTTTTAAAAATTTAAAATTTCAATTTTAGCCTACGTAAAATTTTGAGTTGTTACATAGATTCCCCATGGTGTTGCTTTGATTGCACATTTCAAAAATAATAATAATAAATCATGAAACCAGAAGAGCTCACGACCAGACCAGTTCTCCAACAATGAACAAACCATGGGAGGAAAAATCCTAGAGATCCCAATACCCAAATGATCATGTAGCAATGAGGTGGTCCATAGCTACAAAATAATGCACCCACTTATTAGAGGGCACTGGTGTCCTCTGTGCAGCAAATAGTTGCCTACAAGGACCAAGACTCAACCAGCAATGCAGAAAAAGGCAGAAAATCTCTACGGAAGATATCCCACCCAAAGTTTCCTATAGGACAACTTGGGCTCCTGAGCATTACTAGTAGTGGAGCACAAGCACACCTTGATCTGGTCTGGCTAGAGGAATCCGCACCTATTTTACCATTCCAAGCATTGAGTCAGCAAAATAGTTCCATCAGCTTTGAGATCCCTGTGTAAGGTCAAGACCCAGATGATATTATCTCACATCATGTTAAAGACCACTGAGACTACGTAATTGTTGTTTGTCACTCTCCTGTAGAGCAGGGAGATTCTGCCGCCACACCAAATGCCTCTCTTTTGAGAAAGTAATCCTGTCAGGCGTACCAACTCTCAATTCAATACTTGCTAAGAATTGCTAGACAACCTCACCGATAGATCTCCATATTTTGCAGGCTCATCTTTGAGCAGCGAGTTTGATCCCCCAACTGTGATCTTGCAAACTACATTTAGCTATGAAGACTTCCAAAGTCCATGAGCTTCAACTCCATACTAGAAGAGCATCATTCTATCTTGCAGTATCCAACGTAAAACACCCAAGTTAGTGAATCTAATCCCATCGTAATTTTATGTCGTTTAGTTACAAACTCCAATGGCATTAGTGCCAATGGAATCCACAACCATCAATACATACGTTTGCTTTTGCTTTGAGGGACAAGATACCCAATAATGATTGACAAAGAAAAGCTATATGTGGTTAATCTTCGACAACATCATGACTAGAAGTTGATAGTTATGCATATTTGTTTGGTAGTACACTTGAGGAAAACATGTAAAGCGTTTTGCTTCAAGTTACATAATTTCTATAGTGATATTCACCTCATGAATGCTATTTCCATGATCATATGGGGCATTTGGAGCAGAATGCCATAGTTTTAGTATTCAGAGTATTGATAATGCCATAGTTTGTCTTTGAAAAATTTCCTACATCCAGCATCTTCATTGATGATATTTTTTATCTGAAAATTTCTTCACTTTATCTAATGAATGATAATTTCCATACTTATTTTAAATCTTTCCTCCTAAAAAATTTAAAGCTAATGGAGAGGTAGAAAATGAGGATTCATAACCTAACAAATGACTCCTACTACAAGCTTGAGACTGCTCAAATCGGCCTCTGGATAGAGAATTACTCAACTCAATAGTTACAAAACAGGCACATCTGCTACCCTACCATTTCATAGCACGCTTGAAAAGAAATGGCTTACTCCATGGGAACTATCCAAGCTTTAGGGCACTAGAACCTTATATCTCAAGAATAATAAGAGGTAACTAAGATTCCAAGGACACGTATGCCAATCCAATCTACTTGCTCTGTTTTCAGTCAGTACATTCAATGAAAATCAAGACAGACAAAATTTAACTCCATAGATATATGAGAAATATAACAAATGTCAATACACATTGTAACCTTGAGGCCATTCCGCAACTATCCTTTCCTTGAGCATTGCAACAGTAGTAGATGGAGAATAGGTACTTGGACCAATATCTGATCCATCGAAAAGACGAAATTTGAGTTCAAGACGTTCCTCTCCTTCAGCCATTGTTCCTCTTCTTATAAAGTTCCAAAGTTGCAGATCAGATGCAATAACAGAAAAATCCACTCAACCAAAGAATCAGTTCCTCATTACCTAGACATGCAAGTAGATGACCCCTTAATTATTATTATTACTATTATTCTTCTCAATCACTAAGACATAAAAATAAAATGGAGCAGACCTGAGAATAAGGTGGATACCTTCTTACACATCTGAACCGAGTACCAGGAATCTGGAAAATCACTGAAATCAATCCTTCATAATAATGCCGATAAATCCGACAATAAGTCTGTAAAACCCCAAACATCTGGAATATCTGAACCTGGCAAGTTAAGCATTTCATGTAAGTCAATTGGCTCTTTCATCAACAGCAAGCAATACTATGTATTATCCTATGCTCAGCCCAAATTAACAGTGTTTTCCTGAAGGGCAGTGTTCTGTACAGGTCTACTTTCAGGAATCCAGTTTCGTCATCTCTGGAGGGTCATACCTTCAACGAGCACTCACCAAAACTTACTTCCACTGAACAAGTCCCATCATCTGATCCCCGACCTTCTCCAACATTTCATACGGACCATTGGCCAAGTATCGGATGGACAGGATTATTCTATGGCCGTGTCTTGCATAAGCCATACATGGTGTGGCCCACCAGCTAAACTGTCTGGATCAATGAAAGTTACAGCCCACCCATATGGAATTCTGGCCCTAATTAAATCGCATCTAGTTCAGTTGAAGCATTCTGGCCCTAATTAAATAGCTTCTAGTTTGGTTCAAGCATTGTATATTCCCTCCTCCTCTAGACCATGGAAGTATGACCCGAATTTCAACGAATACAAAAGAAGCGAAAATCAGAAAATTCTCTGCATTCAAAGCATAAGCAAATCTGCACAAATACCACATGCAAGATCATTCAAAATCTCTTCAAGAACCCCACCCCAAATTAACTTACTGAAGAATCCACCAGAGTCTCTCCCAAGCCTTTCAAATTTCACGACAAAATCAAAAGATTCGAGAAAGGTATAAGCTAAAATAAATTCTTGAAAGTCTCAGTAACCAATACAAATTCAAACAGAAAACCCTAAAATATCGATTGAAACCGACAGATATCGAATCAATACAGTCGAATTACCGAAATGACCGAGAATTGCAGGAATCGAAGGAGAAAAACAGTTCACGAACCTGATCAGGACGCCATTGCTGAAAGAATCCAGCTACAAATTTCTAGGGTTTTTTTGAAAAGGGCAGATTTCCTTTCTTATATTCGGCTGGAGAAGAAGCGAAGAGAGGCAGAACAGAGCAAGCAGAGAAAGAG